>NC_056725.1:689699255-689913669 GCF_019279795.1 Protopterus annectens
GAATCGAGAGAAATGCTGACAGCTGACAAGGAACAGTAGACCTCAGGCAGAAAATCAGAAAAAAAAAAGGTGGGGTGGGGTTGATGATGATGATTTAATTCCAGTCAAGGTTGCATTGCACTAGTTAGCTAGATTATGAAAGTTCACTGTCCTTTACCTCCAACGAAAATAAGATTGTTTTGATCTATGTGCACATTTCTGATCTATGGTTTACACAACTCCTCATTTTACTCACATGTCAGACACAGCATATGTTAATAAATTCTTCTAGTACTGAAGTTGACAAACTATCATAATGTTTTCTTCCTTGGCACAGTTTCATTTCATTCACAGCCAAGATGCCAAGTAAACCCCTTTCTGTAAGCAGGACTGTGGTTAATATGAAAGCATAAATATTTTCTTTTCCTGGTAACCAACTAACAAAACTTTTCATGGATGGCTCATGACTCAGAAAATAGATATGTAGGTACCTTGCTATGAGAAACTGGAAGTATCTTCTAGAAAAAATGAACATAATTCACAAGTCATTCACAGAATGAAAAAAATGCTCTCACTGGCTTCAACACAGTTTTGTCATCTAGAGAGTATTCACCTCTGACCTTGTACAAATGCAACAAAAACAGGCAACAGACCTGTTATACTGATAAAGCAGTGAACCATGCTTGGTCTGGAGCTCAGAAGATTAATCTGAGAAAAGCTTTAATATCGTTAAAGCATTTCCATATACCCAGACAAACTGCCTTAAGTGTGTCCCTCTAAATGAATTTTTTTGGCATTTATGTTTGGGAATTCAAGTCTTTTAACAATGCTTTATTTTATTTGTATCTTAGTGAAAATGTAGACATGTATTCATCAACCTCTTATCACAAGATAGCTGGACAAAACCTAAAATAGTGGGGTCAAATATTTAAAAATAGGGACAGATGTCAAATATTGCTCTTGTAAACTCAGAAGGTTGCTAGAAAAACAGGATTTGTGTTAGCATACATTTTCTGAAGTTTGAAACTCAAATTTGTCATTTAGTGACTTCAACCCTCGGTGATTTACCAGAACACCATAAATTTTATAAACACCAAAAAAATATGAGGCAAAAATCTGGACATTCTGCAAAAACCTGGACAGTTGAGAGGTATGTAACTGACCTCTTACAAATGGTATTAAAAATATTCCTTGCTTACACTGGGAAGAGCTAGACATGTATGGTATTTACAGAGTCAAATATGCAGCAGACTTGACAATTCCTTGACAAGCTGCCATGCATACTCACTGCCTAGTTCCATGACATGCATTGGTCAGAGCACACAGTAATCAGATATGGAAGGTGATTTTAATGTAGCCCTGCACACTACTGTTTGCCCAGCCATTCCACAAACCATGAAGATTTAGTAATTAAAATGAAGAAGTAAAACTAAACTGTTAACTGAATGCAATAAACAAAAAGACAAAACAGAGTCTAGTGATGATTTCGAAAGGCAGCTTCATCTACGTTTTCAAAACATTTGCTTCCTCAGTCTACTACACCTGCAAACAGTGGCATAGCTAGAGTTTGTGCCACTCGGGGCTGCCTTTGAGTTTACTGCCCCACCCCACACACAAAAATCATGGTCAAATGGGGCCCCTATATACAGCCCTCCCCTCTGCTGGCATTCCAGTTACCATACATACTAATGTGCATACTGCTTTTTGCTTTACTTCTGCAATGATTATATTCTATGTAATTTTAAATTTTTATTTTAACTTTTATAGCACAAACACTGATAGGCATCTGCTAAACAAAGCAATACAGTCTCACAATGAAAACAGACTTTGCATTAAAACTTCACACCCCTTGAAACTCTCATTCATTGAGACAGGATTGAAACTCACAATCAAAGAAAATGCATCTGGTCAGTGGCAGATAAATTTACCTTTGGGCTGTTTTCAAATCATAGGCCCCTTGCACAAATATTTAAGACCATGCAAACATGCATGTGTTCTTTGATTCACTTTCCTGACTGTATTAAATTATATTCCTTATATAATACAGGACACTTTTTACAGTGCGTTTTAAATTTGTTTTGAACATTTTTTCACTATACAATGAAATAAAACATATAAACCAATAATAAAACTGCCCAGTTCAGAACATTTCCATTATAGCAGTCTACTCAAAATGCTGATATTGCAATCCACCAATATCCGTAAATACACACAATCTCTGCAGAAGTAAAAGTCATCTAAATAAATCCACATTAAAGAGATCTGTAACTAATGAAGAGTTTGCTGCTAGCAAACAACTTTGTTTCATTTCTTCATCTACAAATAAAGTGCCTGTTACCCTTGAAGAATAAATTGCCTATGTTACTTTAAAAAAATGATAAGCTAGTAATATTGCAATAGGAAATGGATGGCAATCTGATAACAGGTTCATAGTTACTAGGTATCTCCTCCAAAGGAGGACATTCTCAGGACTGTGACATCCACCCAATTTAAAAGTACACACTACAGTATTAGCAATCCACCTACATACTGTGGGAGTACAACCCACAGCCTTCTACATCAAAAGCAATTATACTACCTGTTGGGCTACTAACAGTGCAAGCAGACTTGGCATAAGCAGCACAAAACTTCTCTTCCCCTGAAGCTCTCAGCTCTTTGTAAAATTCCCCTGACACTCAACTATTCTCTCAACTTTGCCACACAAGAAGTCTGGAAAAATCCAAAATGTATTTGGGGGGGGGGGGTCAAAGGTCCAAAATCAGGGACACATTTTAAACAATGCTTGTATATTCTTGGAAAGTTGCTAGAATAAAATGTTTTGTGTTACCATGCATTTTCTGAAAGATAGGAAGACTGAAACTTAAATGGCTATCATTACTTAATGAATTCAGTTCTCACTGATTTGCCAGAAAACCACAAATGTTAAGAGGAACAGACCAAAACTATTCCAGACATTCTGTGAAAATGTGATTCACGGAGTTCAGCCCATAACTCTCAACTGTCCACAAGTGGTGGTATGAGTAGAGAATTCCGGCTCTTGCTTCTTGTACCTAAGGTACAGGGCTTGAGCCTGAGTAACACTAACCACCAGGTATTCTTCAATGAGGCATTTTGTACTCTCTCTCTCACACACACACACACACACACACACACACACACACACACACACACACACACACACACACACACACACACACACACACACTCACTCTCACACACACACACTCACTCTCTCAAACACACACACTCACTCTCACTCTCAAACACACACACTCACTCTCACTCTCACACTCACTCTCACTCTCACTCTCACTTCACTCACTTCTCACTCTCACTCACTCTCACTCACACACTCACTCTCTCAAACACACACACTCACTCTCACTCTCACTTCTCACTCACTCTCACTTCTCACTCACTTCTCACTCTCACTCACTTCTCACTCTCACTCACTTCTCACTCTCACACTCTCTCACTCTCACTCACTTCTCACTCTCACACTCTCTCACTCCTGGCAATGAATTTAACGGATTTAGTCAAAGCAGCAATCTCCCTGTTGAACACACACATCTGGCAATGAATTGAACAGACTTGCTTAGAGTAGCACTCTCCTTACTGAACAAAACACTTACTTGTTGGTTAGAGAAGCAGTTCCCTTATTAAAGGCAACACTCTGTTGGTGGCAGCAAGACATTTTAAAATTGTGCGGGTGGATGGACAGGAAGAACAGGATGCGAGTTGACCTCCCCCCCCCAGCTATGCCACTGCATACAAATAACAAAAAGAGTTGCTATCACTCCAAGAACTTGAACAAGTCAGAAGAAGAGAAAATAGCATTGCTGTGTGTGATGTCTGCATCTGCTTAAATAGATTTCATAAGTTTTAGCTGGGCCTGTTCCTGTTAGCGCATTAGATAAAATTTTGTATTTTGCATTTTGTATTCATTTCTCTTACCTGGAGTCTGAGCCACTTTTCTCATCCTGACTTGTGGATATGAGTGGGTGAGTGCTGGGCGGACTCTGCAGAACTTGTGCATAAGCAGCTCTGCTGCACTTGATGCCATTCCTGCTATAGTCCCGATTTCCCTCCAAAACAGTTCAAATATCTGACCGAGTCCAACAGGCAGTCTGTCTCATGAAACTGTGTTCATCATGCACACCCCTGTAGGCTGGCGATGCATGGTGACGTCAGACATACATTTAAAGTTGTATATACTAAAAAAAAAAATAATCCACAAAATTGGGAATTAAAGGGGCCACTTAGGAATTTGTGGCACCCCATTATTTTCCCCTCAAAACTGGTAAACACCGAGGAATTTGGTATGGTTGAGAGGTATGACTCAAATATATAATTCTCATCTGAAGTCTCATAATTTGGTAATCTCTCATTTACTATCATTAATAAAATAATAAAAGTAGATGGCTTTGGTTGAATGTATTTTGTAATATTTATGATTTATATGTAGCAGTCCCTGAATTTGGTTCGGTATGAATGCATAACTCACAGAACAGTGTTGCAAGTTATAGAAATTTTTATTTCAAAAACTGTTCATAAGCATGTTCTTGCTAGTTTTCTTCCTGAACAATTATAAGTATATAAGGTAATGATTTAGAAATGTATGCAGAACTTAGAATATTAGTTATTTCTCAAAAAAGTATGGACATTCACTTCACAATGCAGCAACCCGCCACGTTTCTACCAACCCCAAGTCTGACTAGAGTATGATACTTGCCTGACTTCAACCAGGTTATGCATGTTTTTACAATTCTGAAAAAAAGGACTTTCTTATTCAACTAATATACTGCTAAATAATTGCTGGCCTGCATCAACTGTCTGCATGTAATTTCAGGAGTACCTAAGTTAATGCAATAATAAATGAAAGTATGGAAATTCAAATATTTTCTTTTTTGCTTTCTGTGTGAAGAGATGGAAAACTAGTTGATAGTGTACTTATGTAGATATATACCTGTGCTTTTCAGACATATATATGCAGATTGTTATTTTACCAGTACATATCTTACATTTCTATTAGAACAGGTAGTTTTTCTTTCCTGTGATCTAGTGGTGCAAGTGTGACTCTGGGCAGGTCATTTAACAAGACACCGCTCCTGGGATGAGTCTGAAAAAAGTCGATGGGGATCAGTGCTCTAACCCAGAAAACAAATATAAATAAATAAATAAACTAAATAAGCATTACATACTTCTATGCTGATGTACTACTGTATATAGCTATCTTACATTTTCTGTAGTATCATTATAATGACAGTACAGATACATTTCTGCAGGTACACATTTTTCTTCTACTTAAATACATTGAATAATGCAATGTCCTTAAATGTTTTACCCCTGTCAAATATGCCCTCCCCCAAAATATACTTACTATAGAACTCTGGCTTTTTTGCCTCTACCTGGCCTAGACACTCAGCCAGCTGGTCCCCCCGTGGCACTGCTGGCTGGACAGGCTGGTCCCTTTCAGGGTCTCCAGGTGCTCATCCATCTCCTACCAGATGTTTTTTCCCCAGTTGCTGCCTTTAGTGTATGCCTTGATCCTTTCCAGATACTACTCTTTCAGAAGGTAGAGTATGATTTTGGTGTCCTTATCAGACCAGCTTGGACTATGGCCTTGTGCCTTAACAGGTGCTGTCATGATTAGAACTGCCATTACCAGAATGAAGAACATATGAGCAGGGCTGTGGTTCAAGGTTTTAGATCCACTCCTTCTGGGGTTGACACTACCTTAACTTTACTCAGGTAACCAGCATAATCATTACAGACTATAGTGTTATTATTAGCAAGTTTGGTTTAACCAGAAATTCTTTGTCACAGACATGTTTTTTAAAAGGAATACATTCTAATTTGACTTGTATTTTTCCTAAAAAAAATCCAAAAAATCATTTCCATTATTTAATACTTGCCAGTGTTTGTGTACCTTGCCTTGGTAAGCTTTTTGGAAGTATAAAACTGGTATTTTATACTTTCCTTCATTGTAGCATCAAGAATGCATTTTTGGGGGTAGATGCATAAATACATTTACCTAGGTAGTTGCTGAGCAGTTTATATAAAGTTTTTAGTCAGTAAAGTGACAAGGTATGTCAGAGGAGAATAGATTTTTACATATTGTCTTAACTGAGCATATCCATGCATTCTTGCTGAAGCTAAGAAAGGTGCGGAGATGCTGTCGATGGCTGTAGACTTTAGTCATGTGCAGCAGGTTCCCAGTAGTCCAAATCTATGTGAGCATCCAAAAGTGGCCATACGTGTTTGTGTATATTAGTCATTCATAGAGCCCAGTTTGCACAGAGAATATGCATGCAAACAGATCTGAATTCATCCAGGAAGGTTGGAAATCACCGTAGTAACGTACCATTATTTGAATTAGGTGGGAAATGCCTTAGGAAACCAATGACATTTACAAGTCAGGAAATGATAAAAAATATAACTTAATGAAAAGCACTTACAAATAGATAACAGTATTGAAATAATTAAAGAGATGTTATTAATATCATGTGCATGTTTTGATGGGCGTTAATGAATATTGTAAACCTGTCATGCAGAAGTAGGAATTCAGTACAGTGCATTGCAAATGATTGATGATCACTAAGGAAAATCATTACTTTGTTGTCATGCAGTGATTACACATACATTCTGACTTGTGCTCAGGATTAACTGTAACCAGTGGAACTAACTTGCTTACTTATGTAATCTCTGTAAATAGTCTGTTTGTAATATGTAATGCTGGTATTATGTAATGCTGTATCTGCTTTCCCTTGGAGCTTTTCTCCCCGGGCCTCCGCTGAAAATGGACATGCATCCAGTCAGACTATCCCAGTCAACAAATGTAAAATAAAATAAATAAAAATAAATGATAGAAATGCAATCATTAATTTGTGAAATAGTGCAGTGATAAGGATATCTGGCGGTTACTGATGAATGAAATATTATATGAATACATGACAATGGCAGGGGGCGGAGAAGGATGAATCTGTTAAAAATTGTTTGCTCTATTTATGTCAATGCACTGCAGCTAATGCTAGAGCAAAACTTGACCAGGCTGGATTTGTATATGTATTGCCAGTTAGGTTACATACTCTAGATGCTGATAACCTGCCTTTGACCTGGGCAATGGTTGAAACGAGTGCTGGCAAACAGAAGGTAATATACACATTTTAGTCTGCCATGTCTCCAAGATGCAGTGTGGTATCTTCTGCAACACAGTACTGGTATCCACAATTCTTGAACAGAATGACACATATGGTCATACAGGACTTGCATAGGGAAGTCTGCAGTGTGTATATAGCTACGAAGTTTGTGCCACCCAACATATTTTTTAGGGTGGCAGGCAGACATGCTCATTGTTGTGCAATCTGAATGATGATTACATACAGTTTTTATGTACGACTCTGCCTTTTTTTCCTTTTCTTTTCATTAATATCCACTTATGATCCAAAACAAGCGATCAAGACAGAGAGAGGATGATTTCAGCTATGAGGAAAACTGTATCCTCATGGCAGACCTAGGACATAATGGGAAATGTCTGTTTGATAAAGACTGGTCCAAAGAAGCTGAGGACAAAATCCTGAAATCAAGTTGTCCTCAGCATCTCTGCAGTAGGTGGCAGAAGCTGTAAGAAGAGGGAAAATAATATGGTAGGATGTGCTAGAAGCAAGGCAGAATGGAACTGCCCATATCAAAATTGGGAGAGGGCCTCCAACAATTATCCACTTAACATTAGATGAAGAATAACTTTTTTCTATCCATGGGGATGAGCAAGACACAGACAATGATGGCACTGGAATAATCGTAGTTGGTGTGGACACTGGCAGTTACCAACGTATGCAGCAGCAACACTCATCTGCTAATGAAGGTTGATTTAAAAACAGTACAATGTGTTAATATACAGAAATTAATGCTGACAAAAAATGATTACATTAAACAAGTAATTACTATTAGTAGGTGAACTTTATACATCTGCACAGAATAACAATGAATGTAATGTGCATGGTAAATGCCCCCATACTCCCTTAATAAGCATATACTTGTGTATACTATTTCATCATGAGTAATGTTTTCAAACTGCTTTTTATAGGTTCACCATCAGAAACCAACAATTTCACCAGTCCACTGAATGTGGTGGCTATGAACATCAGTATCTCTGTTGGTGATAATGATTATGAACAAATAATGCTATTTACAAGGCTTTTTTTGCACTCCTAGATATGTTCAATAGACAGGGATTGGAGTTTCTTACAAATATTGCACAAAATAACAACCAGTTGATTAAACAGTTATGTGGAGATGTAAAACACTTGAATCAGCAGATCAGAAATAATCTCCTTTGCTATATATAAGGACAAATACAATCATTTTTTCAGAGTAGACAGACAATGTGATGAGATCAAAATAAAGAAAAATAAAAAAAAACTTATATGGATCTGGTATAGCGAAGTCTTTACCCAACAGACATACTAATCAGGCTAATAATGAGAATATAGCAGTCCATTTTGGTTATAGTCTTGAGAGACCTTGAGTTGGACTAGAACACAATGAACTTTCTACCGAGCAGGTCCATGATTATGATGAGTTCTTGGATTACAATGACCCTTTAGAGTACCCTCCCCTGTCTGACAATTGGAATGAATTGCCAGTCATTCAGGTCTATAGACAGGAAGTGTAAGAACCCCCACAAACACAGTTTTATACAACATCTGTGAGAAAGATTTTTATAAGTACTTTGCTCTGGGTGAAATGAATATCCTTTCTCACTTTGAAAGAAAAGGAGCTGCTGTCTACCCTTAGGAATGAGAATTCCATAAGGATTATGAGACCAGACAAGGAAAGGGGAGTTGTATTATATTACATCATAGATTGTATTAGTGATATGTTTAACATCCTGCATAATTGTGACAATTATATAGTACTTTCTAAAAGAATGTTTATATCACCTATAAGAAAACTGATCATTTCTTGAGGATGACATGTTGCAAGGTTATGTTACTTTTGATATCTATACGTTTTTGAAAACTATGGCACCCACCATACCTACCACTTTTGGTATGCCCAAAGTTCATAAAGATATTTTAAAGCCCTCCCCCTTAAGACCAGCTGTGGAGGCACAAGGCTCAAGCACCTATCCTTTTGATGTCATGGTTGACAGGATGTTGAAGCCAGTGCAAAATCTTGGCATAGACATGCTAAAGGATTTTTGGGGAGACTGAATCCAGACTTTTGTAGTAATGATGTAAGATTTCTGACAGTGGATGTTATTGATAATTCCAGTAACCCCAAGGTGTATGCTTGGAATTTCTTCATGAATCTCTCCTTTAATTTGATTTTCTTTCCACAGAAGCCATCAGGTTAATTATGAACATATGGAAATTATTCTAGGAAGCAACTTTATATACTTCGAGGAAGAGACATTTAAACAAGTTAGGGGTGTGGCAATGGATGCAGCTTGCGCTCCAGTATTTGTTAATCTAGTGATGTTAAAATGGGAGATTAGATGCATATTTCAGTTAGATGTTTTCATTACATTAAATTATACAGGTACATTTTTGGATGAGATCTTTATATTATGGGACAGCAGTTCAGATATGGTAGTTGATTTTGTGGCATTTATAAATAATACTGCTACTATTTTGCATTTTACATACCAGTTGAATAACAATGTTGTTAATTTTTTTGGCTACTGCTAATAATACTAAAAGGTCCGGTTATTTTGTTTCCAACAACTACAGAAAACAAACCTTTTCAAATGCATATTTAGAGTTTAATAGCCATGATCCACTTTCACAGAAGAAAGGACTAGTAAAAGGCCAGTTTGTAAGGCTAGCTAGAATGATTTCAGAAAAGGATATCTTTGAAATGGAAAGGAAAAAAAATTGAAAAAAAAATTGACCAAGAATACCCAAAATGTTAGTAAGGGCAATTAGTGATGACATTATGGAAGGATGTGGTATTAAATACATCACTTTACTTGGTATAGCAACAAAAGAAACTCTTGACTTACCAACACAAACTGATGGGAAGAACATGACTACCCTTAACAACGAAAAAAATGAATACTAATAAAAATGGCTTTCAAAGATGTTTTCTATTGCAATACAATTCCGGTGCAAGAATGGTTATACATATCAACAAAAACTGCAAAATCCTTTGTAATCATGAATAGGTGAAAATGTAATAGGAGATAGGTCACCGTTTGTCCATAAAAGGGCTAGGAATATTAAGAATACGGTGGAAGACTAAGCCAAAACAGTAATGGAGAAAGGACATTCTGCTGATAGGAATGACTGCAATTAGGGATACAGACAATAGGCAAGAGGGGGCTGGAATTTTGTGAAGAAAATTGGCAAAAGAACCAAGGTATTTGGAACAAATAATTAAGCAGGGAAACAAGATGGAACAGGAAGATGCTGAGAATTTATTTGGACTACAGGTTACAAATTGCTTTCCCTATCAATGATTGATAGAATATAGGCAAAGAGAAAGAACTAGGGAGTCCTAAATGAAAGACCAGCACTGGTAGAGTTTTTAGTAGAATCTAGAACAGGTGTCATTAAGAAAGGAATAATTAGAGCATATGAAATATTGCATGATAAGTATAAGAATCAATCAGAGGAGGTTAGACAGGATTGGGAAGAGAGACTGGATAAGCAATGTATGGCTCCCAAATATGCAACAAAATCTAGAAGATTTAAGATTTTTGTTTGGAAATGTTTACATAGATATTTTTATACCCCAAATAGACTCCAGAGAATTTTTCCTCAGGTAGACAGTAAATGTTGAAGGTGTGGCAGGGAATGAAGAAAAAGTTAATTAAGAAGAAATGTTCAAGCAGTGCGGTGAGTTGGTGGACTTTAAGGATTCCCTTCAGGATACACTGGTGGAGATGCTGGCTGGTCAGATCGGTGTGACGAGGGAGATTTTTCTGAGCTATGATACAGAATTGGAATTGCCTAGACATGGTGAGGCCTTGTTGTGTCTATGGTAGCTGCCAAAAAAATGAAAATCAAAATCTAAGTCTACTATACCAGAAGCAGTGAATACAGTAACAAAGATAAAACAACCAGAACTGAGATCTTTAAAAAAAGGTAGAAGCAAACTACATAGGAAAAAAATGGGAATTGTGCGAACAATACATACAGGGGAGGAATGAGATTTAAAAGAAGGCAGATCTTAAATGTGCTATGTAATGTTTGACTGGCACTTCCTCAAAGGCACCAGTAGGGAATGAAAGTTGCCGATGTTTAAAAGAACTGCAGCTTTACCAACCACTGAATTAGTTCATCTCCAACAAACTAATGATTATGTTCTATCTTCAGTTAATATGAACTATGAGCCAGCTAAGGCAGATTATGTAGATCCTCAGCCTACATCATTGGAATTAGTAGCAAGGAGTAAAACTACAACAACTGTGGTCCTTTTAAACATCGGCAGCTTTCATTCCCTACTGGTGCCTTTGAGGAAGTGTCACCTCCCAGGCAACAAACGCTCTATCAGCAGTGACAGCAGGAAGAGGCATCAGTCTACAGAGAGAGAGGAAGGGTCAGTATCCAACATGAAGAAAGGACATCAGATATAATGTTAGTTTTTAATGTATCTACTTTTGAACTCCTCTGCATGAGTGGGTCAGAAAAGGGGCTTTCTTTCATTCCAGTTTCCAGTGGTGCAAGTGGACCTTAATGATTTCTTCTTGGGTTTACAGATGTTCAGAAGGGACATCATGTTGAAAATATTGTAATAATTCTGGCTTGTGTAATAAATATAAGGAAGCCAGTTCTTTCAATCTGCCCCTACAGCCCTCTCTTGAAGCTTTTATCAGTGTATGTGAAGTTGAATTGCAGCAGCTTCTACATTGCAAAAAAGGGAGACAAGGTGAGAAGTTTTACAATCTGACTAAAGAACAATACACAGTTCTTTGTGAGTTACAGTTATATGTATATGGCCAGCAGACAGAACTGTTTGCTGGTTTTAATGGCTACTACATTTATACTAATAGTATGTTGAGACAGTTATCTGACACCAGTGCATACTCTCGCACAGATCTTAAGGGCATTTCATCTATTATTAGCAGGGTTCAGAGTGAACTTTGATTAATTGACGACTGGCCAAGTATCATTTTACCTGTATAATTTTTATCTATTGATAATCCAGTAATACCAATGATTAATGGTCTCCCAAAAATTCATAACAATATACACAAACCACCAATCAGATCAAATATCGCTGGACAGGGCTGGTTATCAGAAACAATTTCTATTTATGTGAAGGACAAGCTCAAACCTATTCTTAAATGTGCACCAGCAGTTTTAAGTGATACTGAGAACTTTCTTAATAATCTTTATACAACTGTTAGTGGATTGAATGACTATTCAGACCTTTTAGTAGTAACAATGGATGTTACCACTCTTTTTATGGTCATACCATAGAGGTGCAGTGGTTAGTGTTGTCACCTCACAGCAAGAGGGTCTTCCGTTCGATTCTCGGCTGTAGCGCCTTCTGTGTGGAGTCTGCATGTCCTCCCCACAGTCGAGTGACATCTAAAGACAATACAGGTAGGTGCGTGTGTGAATGAGTGTGCCTTCTTTGAAGGTTGGGCATCGGGCTGGCAACTCAGCACTGTAAAAATCCACTGCCAATCATTAGCGGACCAGAGTTCTGTTGTGGCAACCCCCTAACCGGGAAAAGCCAAAAAAAAGACCTAATAGTTATGGCTTAGATACAGTTAGATTTTTGTCTGCACTGCAAGAATGACTACACTAATGCCTATGTTTTATGAATTTGTACTTTGTTAGAAACAGTGTTAGAAAACAATGTGTTAACTTTTAATGGTGAATTTTATTTGTAAACATTAGGCATAACTATGGGCAAAGCATGTGCCAGTATGGTGATGGCTTTCTGGGAAACTGAACATATATCTGTCGACAATTTGTTCTCTGAAGACATTGTTGTACTAGATTTGTGGATGATGTCTTTACTTTGTGGCGAGGTTCTAGTGACAAGTTTGACTCTCTTTTTGTGTTGGCTTAATACAACAGACTTCTTGTTTTTTACTGCTTGCAGGTCTAATAGTTCTGTTGATGTTTTAGCTGTGCGTATTTTATTAGATAATAATGGGAGTTTGCAAACAGAAATACTTAGAAAGTCATGTTGGCGGGAACAGTAAACTGCACATGACTAGCATACACCCAAATCACACCTTTCGTAATGTATTGAAAGGGCAATTTTTAAGATCTTTGAGGTTACATACTAGTGATGCCAGGTTGAATGAGCATTATACCTCACTTAGTGATGATTTTGTTATGATGGGCTATGGTTTACGAGAGGTTACTGATACCTTACAGCAGGTTAAAGGCTTGCAGAACAACAAGAGGCAAAATTCCGGTTGTTTGATAATTGGTCACGCCTATTCCAGTGAAGTAAATGATGTCTGTAACATTATTTAATGGAACTGGCCAATCTTGCTGGCTGGTGACGGTGTAAGTAAGTTTATTGGAGACGAACCTAATTTTAGGAATGGAAAGAATTTGAAACAGAGGCTATGTTTTAAAGGTAATTTTGTGCCAGGGCCTCATGTTAAATCTTCAAGAGTGTACCCTTGTTGCAGTTTCAAAGACTGCTCTTTTATTTCTGAAGTCCCTTATTTTATTCAGCCTGTTAGAAATATTAAGTATGATTTTAAGTTTTACACAGACTGTAGAAGTACAATCTTGGTATATTTAGCAGCTTGCGCAGTTTGTCCCAGTTATTATGTAGGGATGACTACTCATAGTTTGAGAGAAAGGGTGTTGTAGCATGTTGGAGACATCAGGAGGAAAGTTAGTACGAATGCTTTATATAAACATATTAATCTGCATCCTGACCAGAGCTTTCTCTTTAAAGTGATCCAGTTAACTACTAAAAATACTAGAGGTGAGGAATACCTTAATAAAACCTAAGTGGATTCTGACTTTGCAAGCAGATAGGAATTATGGTTTGAATGACGCACATCAATAGGACCTTGAGTAATCTTGCGTCCTTTTAAATATTGATTTGTTGCCATAGTATTTAATGAGGACTTGATGTTAGCTGTTTTTATTGTGAATTCTGATGGGATGTTTTCATTTTTAAATTATATTTAAGTTGTTCTTTGGCTAGTCTGAAGAAGTGCTTATGCATGAAAGTGCTTATTTTTGCATTTAATAAGTAACACCTGTCGTTTCAGCTCTGCTGGTTGTTCCTTCTTAGTCTGACTAGTTGGGACTTGGTCTCAACTAGGAGTCACTCTTGGAAGGAGAAGAGGCTACTGTCTTGGCCCATGGGTGCAGGTCACATAGGATTCCAGAACATATTTCATACAGGCCACATCAATATTCATCTACACCTATCAGAACCTCTCATTCGAGGTCCCAGTCATATTCACAAAGAACTGTTGGATTAGTGACTGCAAGGTCACCTGCATCAATTTGGTCATGACCTCAAACCAACTCTACATACAGCTGTCATGCCAACCCTTCTTCAAAATGACTGTCACCTAGCCTGTCCTCAGGAGCTTTGCATGACTTATTTTATCTTCATCTACTTTCACTTAACTTCACCTTCATAAAGACTGCTGAAATGGTTTACGTAGAAGGGGAAGAACATATCCCATCAGTTCCCAAGTACTCCCTCTTGCTCAAGTTCTTTTATATCACATTCTTGCCCCAAACTGATGTTTTCCTGGTGCTGCAGTTTCCTTTTTTAAAAGGTTGCTTTTGCACATTTATCAAGACCAAATGACATTTCAATATCATCTGAAAAAGTTTTGACAACCTGCAGCTGTGCTTTCAGTTCCTCATCTGATGAGCTATACAGTTTTAAATCATTGACAAAGAGAAGATGAAAAGTCATTTGACTTTGTTGTTTTCTAGGAGCCAAATTGTAGCCATGGCCTAAGCTGTTAAGTAAACAGCTTAATGGATTAATGGCAAGGCAGAATAGCAATGGTGACAGAGTCACCCTGGAATATCCCCCTTTGAATTTTTATCCCTGTGGTAATAATCTGTCCATTATCATGGCTTAATTGCAAAGTGGTCTGCCATTGTTTCATGGTTACTGTAATGTAGGCAGTCAGTGTAGGGTGTATCTTATACATTTTAAGGAATCTTTTATCCATGAATGTGGGATACTATCAAATGCTTTTTTGTAGTCAATCCATGCCATACTTAGATTCTTTCCCTTCTTACAGTTCTCCGCTATAACTTTGTTTAACAACAAATGATCCTTTGTTCCATATGGCTTTATTTGATTGCCCTTTTGTTCTACTGCCATAATTGAGTTTTATTCTAAATGACTATAAACTCTTTTGGCGTCAATTCCCATGTATAGTTTATACGTCGTTGGAAGACAAGTTATTGGTCAATAATGTTAGGGTAGCTTGCAGGTTTACTCTTAAGTAAGAGCATTGTTTTTCCTGTTAACCAGTGCAGTGTGTGTTCTGGGTGCGCATATAAATAGTTCTTACTCATGGCTAAATCCTCGTGCAAAGAAGTTAATGCTTTAAGACAAATGTTAGGTTCTGCATCTAGGCCTGGGGTTTTCAGTCTCTCTGGCTGACACTGTAGAGTGGAAAATGTCCTTCCATGTCACTGTTGTAGTACAGTAGACATCCTATTATCTGGCCTGTCTTTAACCGGCCATCAAATTTCTGCCATAGCCCTAGTAAAAGACAACAAAGAAGAACAGCCCTTCTGCCTCCTGTAGGCTAAATAATGACAGACATTTGAGTTTTAGACTTCATATTCATTAGAAAAATGCACACTAACACAAATCCTGTTATTCTAGCAGATTTATAACCTATAAATGCTATTTTGTATGCTTTTTTCTGATTAACCAGCCATCCGTTTATCCAGCCCAAGGTCCAGTTCCACAGACACTGGATAAGAAGGAGTCTACTGCATTCGTAAACTAAGTTATCTCCCTCCATGAATAGCCCTACATCTGTCCAGTATACCAAAACCTTTAATTCTTATCAGCATTGAATATCAGCCACATGCTCCCCTCATCAGGATTATGATTAATACAAACTCCCCTCTACCTAAAGATCCTAATCACTCTATCCTACCATCTAGGCCCAACTCCTCTAAACCTTTTTCTTTCCCGTCTGTATCTACTACGTATATCAAATCTCTACTCTCCAAATTAAAATCTTGCTCAACTTCTGCTGATAAAATTACTTCCTTCTTCCTCCAGCTAACAGTCTTGCCTTTCTTGTATCTATCTTGATTAGTGACTCTATCACTGAGTCTAAATGCCCATCTATCTGGAAGGAATTTTACATATTACCTATCCACAAAGGTCGACATTCTCTAGACATTTCCAATTTTAGACCTGTAGCCATCCTGTCACCCCTCTCAAAACTACTTGAAAAATGTATTCATAAGCAAACTCTGCAATATCTATTACAGGAAAACCTACTTACTCCTACTCCGCATGGATTCCGCCCAAAACACAGTACGACTACTGCATTAATCACCTTTACTAACACTATATCCCTGGCTCATGATAACAAACTTGTCTCCTGTTTTTTTTTCTAGACCTTTCTAAAGCCTTTGATATGGTATCACACTCTCTACTTCTGGCTAAATTGAATAATCTTAACTTCTGTCCTGCTACTTGTCACTTGGTTTTCCAGCTATCTCTCTGATCAATTACAATCTGTGAAGTGTTTCTCAGCACTCTCCCATTCGCTGTTTTACCATACTGTCTCTCATTGAGACTCCTATAGTAGCTGAAACAAGCACCAAACTCCTAGGTGTCACAATAGATGATCAGCTAAAATTTGACTTGCACATCAACAGCTACATGAAGAAGACTCATCAAAAACTAGGCCTCCTATGTAGGAATAGAAAGTTTCTTGCCTACAAAGCTAAAGTAACACTATTTCATATCTATTTATTACCTAGTCTACTATATGGCCCTCAGATACTCATGAACCCTAATACCTCACTCCTAGCAAAACTTAACTCAACCTATAATAACATAGCAAGATTCTCTGCCCAACATACTTTTAAAACTCATCACTGTGTCTCACTTAAACACTTAAACTGGCTGGAACTACCCAATTTGCTTCTTGTCTCTCAGCTTCAGATCATTCATTCTATACTATATCAACCTTACTACTGCCCTAGCCTATCCTCCTTTATATCTCACTGATGACCAAGACTAACTGTGTATCCACAAACTTGGGACTAAAATGGGTAGTAACCTATATAGCTATCACTCTGCCATTGCATGGAACAAGCTTCCACTTCAAATTAGATTACTAAAACAACCTAAACAATTTAAAACAGCTGCCAAAGAACACTTAAAACACTCTGGTCCTGCCTCTGTACTCACCCACCATAAACTGTAGCCACCAATAAACTAACCAATACCCCAAACATTGCTCTATTCCCTTCTGTACTAACACATTTATTCCTCCTGACCATGCCTATCTGTCTCTTTCTAGCTAACATTATATATGCCTCAGCTTAACCTCTTCCCTCCCTACACCCCCCTAAATCGCCTCTTAAAAGTAACCAATGTCTACATAATACTAATATTTCTATTCCATTTTCAAATATAGTCTGCATTACTAATGATTTTGTAAAAATATTCAAAACTTGCATAATGTTGTAAATATCAGCAAAAACAAATGTTATTGTATCTGTAATTTTTTTTATTGTAATGTATAATGTTCCTGGAGCTTTTCTCCCTGGGTCTCTGCTAAAAAAGGGCAATTTTTCCAGCTCAGTCAGACTTTTCCTGGTCAACAAATGTAAAATAAATAAATCAGTGTAGAGTATAAAGGTGATATGTGGATGCTTCAAAACAAACTCAGAACAAATTTGTTGCCAGTCCGAACATTATCGTTGTACATTAATCTGAATCCCCTTAAGTGTGCTGGTTATAACAAGAATATTGCAGATAAGTACCCCGCTGGGGTTCCTTTTCTTTTCTATTGCATTTTGAGAGTTCATGTCATCCAGGAAAGGGAACTGTCAGTGTGGGAGGCAAATTCCCAACAAGGATCATCATAGCAAGTATTTGTTTTGTCTATGCACTTCTCACAACTGCACTCAGTGCTCTATTTTTCTGGCATTTATGCCAAAGACTGTTTGCAGCTGTCTGTCTTCACTTTCCGTTTCTCATGACAACTAACATCTCAAATTGTTGGCCTAGGGTACCATGGCCAAATCCACCCGCCCTAAGGTACAGCTGCTGCCTAAAAAAAAAGGTCAATAAATCAAGGTCTGATACTACCATTGCCCATCCCCTGCTGGATTTATCCCCTTTTTCCCCCTCTTCCATGACCCTGTCAGAGGCCAGCATGGAACCAGCTTCATGCACATTTGCCAAGGATTTTGCAAACATCCTCAGCAGACATGAGTTAAAGCTGATGTCCCTTTAAGAAAAGACAGAAGACTAAGCATGTTTCACCCACTACAAAGGATACTCAGAGGGAGTGTCAGGATTTTACTCAGGGTTTGCATGACGTCCAGTTAATATCACACTGAACTGCCACCAATATTTGACATCCCCTACTATCCTGGGTCAATAACCAAGGAACTGGAATCCTCACTATTGACTCCAATGTGAGACGGTCACTTAAAAAGGAGTAATATTTCGCAATTTCTCCTAAGAGCACAACAGGAACACATTCTATAACCTGGACTGCATACGTTTGTCTACCCTTAATGTAACTCCTTATTACACACTCCAGAGTTATGTGTCTCAGTTTAAGACCTCTGATATACTCACACTTAAATTGAGTCTCACACATCCAAACACTTCTGGAAAAGCCTGAAACAGATTTCCATCAGTGCCCCTTCCCCAAATGAAATGGTTAAATGCTGCCACCAGTCAGAGCATTTACATGCCCTTTCAAAGGGGCATCCAATTATTAAACTTGGATATCAAAACAAATGGTAACATATGATCTAAAGCAGCCAGGCTTTCAGAGTGGCCCTGGAATTATCAAAGTAGGTATAAGCACTCTCAAGTCACTAAAGAATATACTTATTGACCAGCCACAATGTAAGATAATAAAAATATTTAATAATGAGCAAAATGATTAAAAATGCAAAACAGGCATTTCAATAAACAAACCGAATTTGATCACCAGGAAAATGAAATGAATACTGAAGGACAGAAATCCAACATTTAGAAAAACTCTGACTATTTAGATATAATTTCTTATATAAGTAAAGGACACTGACCATAATCTAAACTAAATATTTCAACAGAGCAAAGGCAGGCTTACAGTTCTTGGTGAGTCCTTTGGGAATCCACTGCTTAGTACAACTGTGAACACAATTGAACAACTATAACTGACCAACTATCTTCAGCAGGCTCTATTATAGATTAGGTTAACTGTCTCATCTGTTCTAGTTTTTATTTTCATTTCGCTATTTGAAAATCAACAGCCAGCTGTTTATTAAAGATCCGTCCTGTTTTTCAGGCTCTGAAAGCAAACACAGAGTAACCGGAAACATTCTGATGACATCATGTGTAGATCATCTGCCTCTGAGATAGCCTGCATTTAGAATCTCCTTCACAAACGTGCAGTTAGAAATGTAAAATGACACTGTTCAACTCTTTAAACATCTTGAACAGAGTGTTAATCAACATGTAAGAACTTATTTATAATATTTTAGCTAGGAATGCTGGCATATAATACACAGGTTAATCTGAAATTATGTACAAGCCTCCAGCCAGACATGTCACCACAGATGACAGTGCCTAATTTCTTCATATCCACCCCCCTCATGACTTGAGCAAGATTTTCAAGTGACCCTTGAAAAATGATGCTTGAGAAAAATGGATTTGTCCGGGAATACATCAACCCACTCCTCTTCTGGATTTTCCATCAGCACTGGTATTCTTAACCCCAGTATGGTGTTGTATTGTCATGTCATATGCTTACAACCCTAGACTCTTGGCATTTTGATTGCTGACACTAATTAACCATGTTAAAGGTTATGATCTGTGAGTGCAGTGATTTTTTTTCCATAAAAATAGAGCATATTCTGAGATGCCCATACTATGACTAGACATTCCTTCTCCACAGCTACATAACATTCTTCCCTAGGTTGAAGTCTATGGCTAAGATATACCACTGTGTGCTCTTCTCCTTCTGAGGAAACTTGGCTATGTACAGCCCACACCCTATAATTTGAAGCATCTACTTGCACAATAAAGTCTTTGCTATAATCTGGGCTGGCTAACACAGGGGGGTCTTACCAAAATCTCTCTAAGTTTTTGGAATGCCTGCTCACAGTCTGTAGTCCACACTACTTTATCTTATTTTGCCTAGTTAGGTTAGTAAGGGGTGCAGTTATTGCACTATAATTGAGCACACGTTTTCTATAGTACCTAGCTGTTCCTAGAAATGCTCTCACTTGTGTTTTAGTAACAGGAACTGGCCACACTTGAATAGCTTCTACTTTGACAGGTTCTGGCCTAGTCTTACTACTCCCTACTCTGTGTTCTAAGTAAGTGACCTCTGCCATACCCACCTGACACTTACTGGGTTTAATGGTTAACCTTGCTCTTTTAAACTGGTCTGAAAATGTCTGTGGTATAGTCTTTAATGTAGAGTTTAACCACTCCACAGGACCATTAGTCTGGGGATGATAGGGTTGGTCTTTAGATGTTTCACCCCACAACGCTTCCATAAACAAATCAGCAGATCTGACATGAAGCTGGATCCTTGGTCAGTCAGTGTGTCCCTTAGAAAACCTACCCTGCTGAAAATTTCTATTGAAGCATTTGGCAGTTTCTCTACCTCAACAGATGACAGAGCCACTGCCTTGGGGTATCTGGTAGCATAATCCACTACCACCAGGATGCATTTCTTCCCTGTAGAACTTGGAGTACTCAGGGGTCCCACAGTATCCATGGCCACCCTCTGAAATGGCTCTTTAATAACAAGCAAATGTATTAAAGGAGCTTTAACTTTGTCAACTTTTTGGCAGTGTTCACAATTCCTACAATATCTTACCCCATCCTTTGCAATCCCAGGCCAATACAAATTCTACATAATGCGTCTCTTAGTGCGTGTTATAACCGTATAACCTGAAAAAGGGATGTCGTGCTATGGCTAAAGTGGCTGTCTGTAAGCTCTAGGCACTACCAACTGCTGTATTACTTTACTTTCTAGCCCACCTTCAGGAGTCCACTCTCTTTACAACAAACCTTTGTTCCAGTATACAGGTCCCCTGTTCCTTGAGCCTGAGGCGCTTCCTTAGCCACCTCTCTCAAGCTCTGTAATGTAGAGGTCAATAAGTTGAGCCTATCTTAATTTACCTTTGTCACCCTCCTCAGCTCCCCTTTTACAGGAAGTCTAGTAACTTCCAACAGCTGTGCTTCACTATCAGTCTTAGTACTACCACTCACCTCTGTCCTTGCAGTCACCATGTCTAAGGGAACATTAGTACCTACCAGCAGCTGTGGCTCACTTTTAGACTTACTGCTACACGATAGCTCCTTCTCTAAAACAGACACCATACCAGTCCCAGATTCAGGAATGAGATCTGTCTGGGTCTCACCCAGGTCACTGGACATGCATGCTTGTCTCCAAGCCTGACTATGTGTCACTGCATGCACACAAGGTACTGCATCATCAAAGTAATTCCCTATCAGGACACCTGCAGGGATATCCAAAAATATACCTACCTGCTTACTTCCTCTTCCACCCTCCCACTCAAGATGAACCCTAGACAAAAGGTATTTGGAATGGGGTCCCTCCCAAAGCTCTGACTGGAGTGGACTGTCCAAGCAAGTATGGCTCTTCTCTTACTACTGCAGGCCTCACAATGGTTGCATTAGAAGCTCTCTCTCTCTTTAGAATTAACCTGTTTACGATCAACTATGATAGGATATAGATTCTGGTGATAGTTTGGCACCCCTGTTGTTTCCAAAAAAATACCACTGGCAGTTTGTTGTCCCCACTTGCTGGCTCCCTCACCTTTTGTTTCTCACCTTGCCGCAATGGATGTTTGGCTGCTATATGGCCACTCTGGTTACATTTGAAACATCTAATCCCTAACTGTGTACTTGGACTAGTAGTTTCCCCTATGACTGGCGTTTCTCTGTTGAGTGGTATAGACTGCCCCCATGGGTTCCCTTATGACCATGTGCAGCACTGGGTATCCCTTTCCTGTGCATTGGTGCTCTGCTTGCTAAGTAGAGATCCCTTTTCTCCCCAACTCCTCTGCAGAATTATACTCTCAATCTGCTAACCAGATTCTCATGCCATTAGGCAACTACTGTAGGTGTGTTCCCTCACTAAAAGGTCTGCCAGTCCCTCACAAATGGTGACCTGACACCCACTCACCCATCTGTGAAAGTAAGTAATCAAATCAGCAATATAATTATGACACCTTCATCTACCTTGTGTCTGTGTTCAGGAAACTTTTTTCTATAAGCTTCAGGTGTTAGTTTAAAACAATCAAGAAGGCAGTTTATTTATTTTATTTACTGACATTTGACCAGGAAAGTCCACTGGGCCATTGACCTTTTCAGTGGAGGCCCGGAGAGAAAAGCTCCACGGTAGTACATTCAAAAAAAAGAAAAAAATTATTTGTGCATTATATACTATTGTGGTAGTACATTCAACACAGAACATTTAAATAAACATTTGCACATTATGTACCTTTGTGATAGCACATTCAACATAGAACATTTAAAATGAAACATACTTATAGTTCCTCATTCGGAAAAAAAATTCTCAGGTTTGGAAGCAAGAAAGACAGTAGCGTCAAGCAGTAATGGCATAGGTATGTAATCTGGTGATAAGTGAGTGTCATTTAGGATAGTTTAGCATGAGGTAGGGAGAAGGAGAGAAAAGTCAAGCAGTAAAGGGCATAAGACTATAATGAGGTAAATTGTGGGTGTCGGATAGTTTAGCATGGGGTAGAGAGGTTAAGGGGGACTGATTGCTGTGCAGTGACAGGATACGTTTTTCTGGTAATGTAGCTTGAATGATGATTTAAAGAGTTTTGAAGATTCCATTAGCGTTATATGGGAGGGTAGTGTGTGTTCCAAATGTTGGCTATATTACAGAAGTACAGACTTTGTCCAGCTCTTTTGTTTCGTTTTGTAACCTTTATTAGTTGTTTCTGAGATGATCTAAGCGACCGAGTAGGAGTGTAAGTTTGCAGGACTGAGTGAAGTGATGGGCAGAGATGGGGTTTGAAAATTTGTTTATGTGCTAGTGTTAGTTGGGTATAAGAAACATGGCTTGAGAATTTGAGCCAGTTGAGTTCGCCAATTGCTTCACAGTGGTGTGTGCGGTTTGGTTTTCCTGAGGCAAATTTAGCTATTTTATAATAGCAGGATTGTAGTTTATTCCTAAGGGATGAAAGTAGTTTGGTAAAGATAGCACTTCGATATAGTAGCGAAGGGAGGAGTAGGGTGTTTGTTAGCTTAGCTTTAGTTTGCTTGTTGAGGTATAATTTGTGCTTATATAGTTTGCCTAATTTAAAATGTACTTGTTTTATTGTGTTAGGAATATGTGGCTCAAGTTTGTCATCTATTGTCATACCTAGAAGTTTAGCTAGTTTTATTTCAGTTCCATCTTTAGAAAAAATCTTAAAGTTTATGCTTGGTGGTTTTGAGGTGAATAGGAGTAGTTTTGGTGTTTTTTTGGTGTTTAGCAACAGTTGAGAATTATTTAGCCAGGTTTCTATAGAAGTAAAAACTTTTTGGGTTATTTTGAGGTGGTCAGAGAAATTGTCGTCAGAAGATATAATTGTCGAATTGTCAGTGTATTGGATCAAGTTTCCTATTTGAGAGACTTTGTGAAGGTCATTGATAAATATATTAAATAGTAGGAGTCCTAGAATGGAGCCCTAAGGGACCCCAATGTTGTTTTTTGATAACTAGAGTGCGCATTTTGCCATTTTATTGAGGTAGAAGCTAAACCATTTGACAGAATTTGGGGAACATCCTAGTTTTGATATTTGGTGTTGTAGTTTATGTGATACTGTGTCGAAAGCCTTTGCCAGATCTAGTAGGATTACTGAGGTATGGAGACCAGTGTCAAGGGCTTTGTTAATAGTATCAGTGAAAGAGAGCAGAGCTGTAATTGTGCTATGCCCTGGACGGAAGCTATGTCATGTGGGAGAAAGGTCATTGTCTAAGAGGTGTTTAATTGAGTGTGTACACATTTTTCTAATATTTTTGATAGTGGTGAAAGTATTGAGATAGGGCAGTAGTTTGATAGGTCATGGAAAGTTCCACCTTTGTGAAATGGGGTGGTGATAGATTTTTTTTCATAAGTTTGGAACATAGCATTCAGAGAGAGACTGATTTATTAGAATACTGACTGGGTATGCAATTGCGCTTGATGCTAGCTTTAAATGTTCAGGGGGGTGGGGTTTGTCAGCAGAGATAGAGCAGGGTTTGAGTTTATTTAGAAGTTTGCATATTTGTGAAGTTGGAATTGGTTGGATGGAGAATGAAGGTGCTTTTAGATTGTTAATGCAGGAGTCTAGAATAGGGGAGGTTTTATTAATATGTGCGGAATTTGTTGTAGGGTCTTTGATTAGGTTTTGAATAGTAATAATAAAATGGGTGTTAAAATCATGACAGATTTGCTGTGGGCTTTTACCAGGTGTGGGGGATGGATTTTGTAAAGTGCCAGGATTAAGTAATGGGGAGACTTGAGTTCCAAAACATTTTTGGATTGTTGTTTGTGGTGGACAGTTGCGAGGTAAAGTAGTTTTTCCTATCCTGTATGACTAGTTTTTTGGAATTATTTCAGAGTTGCTTATAAATAAGTTCGGTTTGTTTAGTTTTAGATTTCTACCACTGTTTCCATGCTTAATCTCTATGGAGGAGGCTTTGTTTTGTTGATTTGGTTAGCCAAGGGGCATGGTTGGTTCGTATAGTGGCTAAGCTATTTAGTGTGTCCAGAAAAAGTTTGTTGAAATAGTTAACAGCTTCATATAGGGGGAGAGTTTTTAGTAGGAGCCAATTTTGGGTTTTTAGGATGCTAACAAATTTGTCTGGGTCAAAGTGGGTGAGATTTCTGGATGTTTTGTATGTGTGTGTTTTTGATATTTGAGAGTGGGTCCAATGGATGAATGCTGGGAGGTGATCACTTAGTATGTTAGATAAGGTGCCTGAGTTGGAATATTTTTGTGGGCGAGATACTAATATCCAGTCTAGGGTGGTTTCTGATCTAGTGGATAGGCCATGGGTAGGAGTCGTAATAAACTGTGTGAAGCCGTGTAGATTTATGTTGTTGACTGCAGAGTTGGTTGTTAGGTTTAACCAATTAATGTTTGTATCTCTTAGAATAATTGTTTCCTGTGAGATGTTCTGGTTTGCCCAAGATAAAAAGTCCTGGTGGGATGTAGATTACTGATATAATTATTTGTTTGTTATTGTTGATGTGAAGGGAAGCTAGTTAGAGTTCTATATTGCCAAAAGTGGGGAGTTGTTTGGGATAGATTGGTAAG
Organism: Protopterus annectens; assembly: GCF_019279795.1. Taxonomy (NCBI): domain Eukaryota; kingdom Metazoa; phylum Chordata; order Ceratodontiformes; family Protopteridae; genus Protopterus; species Protopterus annectens. The sequence goes on from NC_056725.1 coordinate 689,724,701, forward strand.
TTAAGGCTGTATTGGTAGATTTAGTGCTATGCCACCACCTTTTATGTGGAGTCTATAAGCACAAATAATGTTGTACCCTGGAAGACGAATTTCATTATCATCAATATGAGGTTTTAGCCAAGTTTCTGTTACTGCTAGAATATTTGGGGTGTGAGTGGATAGCCATGCATGGAACTCAGAAATTTTGTTACATATGCTACGTGTTTTTATTGTTACAAGTTGAAGCTGTAGGGTTTGAGTTAGTTGAAGATTTAGGGCCAGGGTTGGGGTGGATGTCACCACATTGTGTGTGAGAGAGGAGATGATGTATAATGGTATCATTTTTATGTGAAAGTGGTTTGTGAAGATAATTCCTTATTTTGGGTTTGGAATGGATAGGGAAAACATTTATCTTATCTAGGTTATAAATGTTGTGTAGGAATAAGGAGGGTGAGATGTTTGAATAACTATTTCTGCCAAGAGGTTGAGGAAGCTTTTGTGTACTAGATGTTTGAGTTAATGAGAGAAAGGTGGAATATGCAATGGTAGTTAAGGTTAGTAGAGTTAGAGATATAAAGAGACTAGGAATGAGAATAATGTTTGTTGTGTGACTGTGTGTTTGTGTGGGAGGGCATCTTATTATGGAGAGTAGGTGTCAATTAAATATGATTTGAAAATGGGGTAAATTTGAGAGTGTAAGCCAATTGGTTTGTAGTTGCTGAGTTAGGTAGGGGAGGGGTTTATGGATGTATAAATCTAATTAGAATGTGGGTGGGTGGGAATGGGGGTAATGTAGGAGAGCCTTTACTTTATCATAATTCAAACAATCAACATCAGACAGTTTTGACATGGCCTGAACAGCTTTGCCATGGAGCGAAAGAGTCAGGACTCAAAGCTCACTGACATCATACTGATTACATGCCCTCTTGAATATATGAATAAAACTATCAAAGTCATCCTCATCCCTGTATTGAGGAAAAAGTTTACTGACCTTTACAGCTTCTGGGGTCCAGTTATTCCCTTCCCCAATACCTCCATGACCTTCTCAAAAGGTAAGAAGCTCCACTTTATGCTGGCACTCTCTCTCACTTTCCTTGGCTTCTAAAAATCTGTCTGTCTTCAGTCTCCAGATGTTTGACTTTCAGTTCATATTGACCCTGCTTCTCTTTAACCTCCAGGTTCAGTCTCTCTCTAACTCCAGATGAATTCTCAGGTCCTCCGAAGAAAAGGTAGACTGTCCTGTCTTGGCGGGCTACACATCCCTAATAACAACTGGATATCCTCTGAACAGGTGGTCTGAGCTGAAGCTGCAACTACAGCTGAAATCATTGCTTCCTTGGTCAGGTTGCCATTCCCTGACCTCTGGCTTCACACTCCTTAATCAATTGGTTCTTTGTCAGCTTGCTATAGACTTCTGCTAATATCTTTGCCTGCTATCCCTGCTAACTAACTAAAAATAAATAAAACTGTAGTGGACTGAGATTTTGTATGTTTACCTTGTGGTTGTCAAGAGTGCACACCTTAATGACAACTACCCACAGGCTAATGAAGTCCAATTCTGCTCAATGCCAGAAGTCTAAATCTCAAAATGCACGCACTCGAGGCCCTTCTCAGTATGGAGAACATCGATGTCTGTGCAGTGACAGAAACCTGGTTCAAGGCTCCTGAGAGCACCCCAGCACTATCAGGTTTTACCTCTTATCATGCTCCGCCCCAAAATCCGGACAATACCAAGAAAGGAGGGGGGGTATCCATATTCATCAAGGACACCCACACCTCAAGACTGGTGGCAACGCACGATGCATCGGAGACCATCCAGGTGCAATTAACCATAGGCAAGACTGCTCTGCAAATTGTAGCATGTTACAGGCCACCCTCACAAACTCAGGAACCTCACATGGCCTTCCTGAAAACACTAGAGGGATAAATGTATCACCAAACACCATCATACTAGGTGACTTCAATTACCCTAATATAGACTGGGAACACTACTCAAGCCCAAACACCCTAGCCCAAAAGTTCCTGGAATTCATAAACTCAAATGCCATGGAACAACTAGTCACCATCCCCACAAGAGGAGAAAACATACTTGATCTCATCATCACAAACATGGGAGCACAATGTTCAACACCGAAGTATACCCCTCACTGGTGAGATCAGATCACAAACTAATCTCGCTGGAGGTCCTCATCCCACCCCCACCTGAAATAAAAAGACCACAGTAAAGAACTTCTAAAGCCGACTTCACACTTCTAAAGACTAGTGTGGTCTCCTTTAAGGCCCCGAGCCGGCGGAAAACAGTACTCAAGCCGCTGAATCACTTACAAATGCCTTCTACCAGCACCTGCAGGACTGCATGGATAAGGCAATCCCAAGCAAAACAAAGACTCTTTGTACCAAAGGCAAGCGTCCAGTCTGGTGGACCCCAGCCATAAACAAACTCTACAACAAAAGGAGGAAGCTACTACAAGATAGAGCAAAATCCTTAAAAGGTAAGACACCCTTGATCACTATAAGTAAAAAACTAAGAGCTCTCATAAAATCATCCAAAGCAAATTTTGAGAGAAAAATAGCTAAAGACTCAAAAGACAATCATAAGGCCTTCTTTAGCTATGGTGTGCTCCACGAACTCAACGAGGAATTAAACCCACAGCTAGGACAGCTGTTTAATCATAGTCTTACCTCTGGATACGTACCCAGGGAGTGGCACACTGCAACTGTGGTCCCACTTCACAAAGGCGGTGCCTCCACCGACCCTGGAAATTACCGGCCCATTAGCTTGACAAGCCTTATCTGCAAAGCCATGGAGAGGATCATAATGGACCTCATAAATAAAGACATAGGGAAATTGCAGACTTTGGATCCATCCCAGTTTGGCTTTGTCAAAGGCAGATCATGCCTTCTAAACTTGGTTGACTTTTTCGAAACAGTCACCAAAGCCATTGATGAGGGAAAGGCAGTCCATACAGCCTACCTCGATCTGGCGAAGGCCTTCGATACAATACCCCACTCGGGTATCATTGAAAAACTCATCAGCTTAAATATTAACGCATACATCACAAGATGGGTTGCAAACTGGCTGAGTGACAGAACCCACAGGGTCAGAGTTGCTGGCGCCATGTCAGACTCAAAGCCTGTCACAAGTGGTGTACCACAGGGCTCAGTCCTGGGCCCACTCTTGTTTGGCATCTACTTTTCCGAAGTACAAGCAAACACAGGAGGGTTATGGCTGACAAAGTTTGCAGATGACTGCAAACTGGGCCATAGTAGAAAACACATCTGACACAGATATCCTTCAGAAGGGTCTCACAGAAACGGATAACTGGTGCCAGAGCCATGGCCTAAAGTTAAATGCCAAAAAATGCATAGTCATACCCTTCGGGAAAAACAAGGTTACCCCTAGCTACCAAATAGGTGGCAATCCACTGAGCATAGAAGAAGTTATCAGGGACCTGGGGACCCAGGTTGATAGTAGTCTGTCATTCGACACCCATGTAGCTAAAGTAGTTAGGAAGACCTTCTACATTGCCCACCTTATCATGAAGGGATTCTCATCTAGATCATGGGAGGTCATAGTCTCCCTATACTCATCACTCATCAGACCAATGATTGAGTACAATGCCCGTTTGGAATGTATCTGACCCGACACTTGCAGCAGCTGGAGAGGCCACAAAAGTTCCTCACCAAAAGGATAAAGGGTCTCAAACATCTGTCCTATGCTGCCCGACTGAAAGAACTCCAGCTCTATTCAGTCGCCACGCTTGCTCAGAGGTGACCTTTGCCTAACATACAAGGCCATGTCAAACCCAGATTTGATGAATATGCTTCACCTCAAAAAATCTAGATCCGTCAGAGCCACAAGGGTGGGAGACTTAAACCTCGACATGGCTATTAATAGGACGTGCTGGAGGGATAGATTCATCACCCAAAGACTCCCTATGCTGTGGAATAAAATCCCGGTATATGTGAGGCAGAGCACCTCGCTGGCCTTGTTCAAGAGAAATCTTGACCAATGGATGGGAGATCGCAGATATACCCCAGGGATTACCTCAGTGTCACTGCTCGACAGAGGCACAGCAAAATAATGGGTATAGTTCCCCATACTAAAGGGGTGGCATAAGCCACAAAACTATGGGCTAGGCTTGTAAATGCCCTCGGGCAGATAGCCTAGTATGAACCTATGAACCTATGAACCTAAGTAAAAATCCTACTAAGCTGCCAACAATATGTGATCTCTGGTTAATATCCCACTGAACTGTCACCAATATGTGACGTCCCCTACTATCCTGAGTGAGTAACTAAGGAACTTCAATCCTCATTACTGACTCCAACATGAGACTGTCACTTAAACAGGAGTAATATTTCACAATTTCCCCTAACAGCACAACAGAAACATGCTCTATAACCTGGGACTGAATTGTATACTTCTGTTCACCCCTAATGCAACTCCTTATTACACACTCCAGAGCAGTGTGTCCCAGTTTAAGACCTGTGACATACACACACTTAAATTTAATCTCACACTTCCAAACACTTCTTGGAAAACCTGACAGATTTCCAGTTGTCTCTTTTCTCCCAAATAATATGGTAAAATGTGCCACCAATCAGAGCATCTACATGCTCTTTCAAAGGGGTGTCCAATTATTAAAATTAGATAGCAAAACAAATGGTAGCATATGACTTAAAGCAGCCAGGCTTTCAGAGTAGCCCAGGAATTATCAAAGCAGGTATAAACACTCTCAAATCACTGAAGAATATACTGATTGACTAGCTACAATGTAAGATCACAAAAATACTTAATAATGAGCAAAACTATTAAAAATGTTAGAGTAATTTCAATAAACAGAATTCAATCACCAGGAAAATGAAATTAATATTGAAGGATAGAATGTCTATCTAACAAAAGAACACCACCTCTGATCTAAACTAAATCAACTGAAGATCTGAACTGAACAACAACTATAACAGACTTCAACTGTCTTCATCAGGCTCTTTAATAGACAAGGTTAACTGTCTCATCTGTTCCAGTTCTTATTTTTATTTCACTGTTTGAAAATCAACAGACAGCTGTTTATTAAAGTTCATTCCTATCTTTCAGTCACTGAAAGTAAACACAGAGCAACTGGAAACATTCCGATGACATATTGTGTAGATCAGCTGACACTGAGACAGCCTGCATTTAAAATCTCCTTCACAAACATGTAGTTAGAAATGTAAAAAAAAATACTGTTCAGCTCTTTAAATATCATGTAGAAACAGAGTATTAATCAACATGTAATGGCTTATTTACAATATCTTAGCAAGCCATGCTGGCATATAATACACAGGTTAATCTGAAATGATGTACAAAACTCCAGTCAAACATGCTAGCACGGATGGCAGTGTCTGATTACTTCACAGCTTGTTTAATGCCCTAATGGCTTTGAGAGTGTTGTATGTTTGGCAATGCCTAAAAAAGACAGAATGTGGTGGATAATGTTTTAACCTATTAAAGAAAGCCTGGAGTGGAGGTGAACATTACTGGCAAAGCAGCATGGTCTGTCAACCATGTATTCCCAGGCTGGCAAGCAGTGGACCCCTTTGGAGTGACACCAGTAGCTAAGCCAATTGTTAAAGTCAATAATTTTCTGTCTGTATTATAGCAACAGCCTTGGAGATGGTAGAATGCTACTCAGTGCTAAGGTCATACCTACCTGTGGCACATTTTCTGAGAGTTCAATTGTGTCTTTCCATATAGTCTAGGGAAGTACATTTCAGGATATTCATTCCTAAATGGACTGTGACATAGTTATACTGGTACTTAGGGGTGAGGAACCTGGGTGCATGTGTGATATGCTGGATACTGGAACGTGACAGGCAACTCTCTGTATCCCTCTCTTTATTCAGCTTTGTAAAGGGGAACATCTAAGTTTATCACAATGGAGTCATCTATGACCAGAATGCTGGGTTTTAAACTGTTTCACCTTATGGGCTCGGTTGTTGAGACACAGTGAGATGTGGCTTTATGTGGTGTGTTGGTATGTGTTTGTATAAATGCTGGAGTTTGAGTACTGTGCCTGTAAGGCCTTTGCTTGGCAAGGTTACATGTGAGCACCTCCTATATAGGTTTAAATTAGTGGTCAGTACAGTGAGTGGTGTGTGTGTGTCACTGACAACCTGTTTGCTGCATTTAGTGTTTGGCCTCGAGTGACAATGTATAAGTGCATCTCTCACATACTGTATTTGTCTGTTTAAGAATTAAGTGGTTGTCAGTGTACATGAGGCAATTGCTACATTGCTTCAGGATGCCGATGTCCACCAAGCTGGAAACAGAGATGGTAGGAAAGTGCCCATCTATGGATGCTGATCCTAATATAATTACAAGGGATATGAGTGGTGGATGTGGATAAATTGAACAAGTGGGAGGTGCCTGCATGCTGTAAGTTCAGCTGACCTAGTCTACAATGCTGTCCAGCACCTAAACTAACTGCTCACTACATAGTGATAGTCCTGACTGCTAAGATGCAATTCTGCAAATTAAAAAAAAAAAAAGAATTCCCATGTAAATGCGTAAGTGCTGCTCATGGGACAAACTTTGTTGCCTGGTGAGTGCCAGGGAACTGGGGTAAGGTTCCAAGATAGTTTTAAGGAAATTTTAATTCTTGGTGTTTGCATATATACAATGCACTATAAACTGCTATTGTGTGAAGACCAGCATACGTTTGACACTACCTAAGTCCACAGGTCAGTCAGATAAGCCCACAATGAGCTCCATACCAGTAATTCCCAGCTCAGAAGAGTGAAATTAGCCCTATCCTGTTACAAGGGTGCAGACATAAACTCTTTTTATGTAAAATGACTTACTGGTTTGGAGCCCAAGTGCCAGGAATGTAAGATGGAGCATTTTAGGTGTGACTGATCCCAGGTTTCTTACGTCCAGAAAAGGTATTTTGAGTTGTTGCAAATGGATTCCTCTAAGCCTTCTGCTCTTCCTCCTATCTTGGCTGTTCTGTTGGGTACTTTTTAGCTTCTTCTTTTGGCTTCTGATTCCCTGGTTCCTGCCCCTAAGAAATATGACCATTTTTATAGGGTGCCTGAGACTTTCAAGTTTCTTTGTCACTCCTCTGACCCTACGATGGTCTCTGTCTCTTCTGATAAGCCTTATCAGCTTTAACCTTCTTATAAGCTTTTTCCCTCAGGTAAGAACAATCAAGCTGTGAAGAGGTTGAGAAAGAAGGTCTACTCTGCTGCCATCCTGGCATTTCTTGCCATAAGCTATCAATCTCACATGAGCAGGTATATTTTTTCCCTTTTATCTCAGCTTGAAGGGATTCTGTCTGACCTGCCTGATTCTGAGACTAAAGCCACTGCTCTTTTTTTGTGGGATCCACATTTCAGGTAGCTCATCACTCTTATCAAGTGTAGCTGTGATGCTGCTGATGCCTTCTCTAGAGCTGCTGCTTCAGGCTATTTTATGAGATGCAATTCCTGACTTTGTCTTCAAGCTTTTACTGATGATGTTAAGGCTAAGCTTCTTGGAACTCCTTTAGATAATCAAATTCTCTTTGGTACTCTAGTGGCTGAGAATTTACAGAACCAAGGCAAGGCCATGCAGGACCTTAACCAAATTTATGTTTACCCCGTTCTTAAGTTTCCGAGGAATTATTCTGCTAAAACTGGATTTGTTCATAGACATCCTTGTCAGCCCTGCAAAAGATTAAAAAGTTCCTAGGTGCCCCCCCCACTAGACATCTAGGCCACAAAAACCTTCATTTCAGGGCAAATCTGATTTCATCTGACATTCTGCCTTCCTTTCCCCTCAGAGGTTCCCTTGACTCTCAGACATTCTATGTCCCTCCCTGTTTGGCAACCGATTACTTCAGACTTTTGGGTTCTTTCAATCATCTGTCAAGGCTACTTCATGGTCTGGGATGTCTCCCCCCCCCCCCCCCGCTTTTTGAGCATTCCTCAACCTCTTCAGATTAGATTTCTTATTTCTCAAGGGTGTTTCAGGGTTTACTGGAAGAGGACACTATTCAAACAGTCTAAAGGGTACAGGGTTTTATTCCAGGATGCCCCTGGTCCCCAGAAAAAAGGGATCCTATGGCTAATTGTAGGCATTTCCTTTTTGAATACTTTCCTCAAGGTACTCACCTTCAGGATGCTTTCCTTCCAGACTCTTCAAACTCGTCTTGTTTCCCTGGATCTGAAGGATGCTTATTTTCTTATTGCCATTCACTAAGTATTTACATTTCTCTGTTTCTTTCAGTTCTCTGATTAGCTCTTTAGTCTTTCCACAGCCCCTGGAGTATTCACCAAGTGTCTGCCTCCTGTCATAGCTTTCTGCAGCCTTCAAGGACTACAAATATTTCCTTATCTAGACAATCTGCTCCTTCAGCCTCCCTCTCCTTCCGGACTTATTCAGGACCTGCATTTTCCCAAGCTCCTGTTGCACAGTCTGGATTTCTGCATCAGTCTCCAGAAATCTGTCCTGTCCTGTCCACTCTCAGGAGCACATTTCTCCTGGATGCAGAATCCAAACTGTTCCACTGTTGGCTTTTCTGCCTGCTCCCAAGGTACTGTCAATGGTTCCCTATTACTGTGTCGCAGATGAAGGTTGTCAAATGCGTCTGTCAAACCATAACGCGTGAAAAGGAAAATAGCGAAGCGGCTGTTTAGCGAATTCTTTCCATGGGAATTCATTTGGCCTCTTTTGCTACTTTGCCTTTTTGGCACTGTAGTGCGATCCGTTTTTTTTTTTTCGGGATAGCGATTATTTTCCATTGGAAAATAATCACTGTTTTGAAGTTTCGATGTTGTAAGCTTTTGCTTACATGGGGTTGATTATCTGTCATTCACTCTTCTGAGCATGAAATATGATAATTTAGACCCCTGTCAATAACAACCTCCTTTTTGTCCTAATTTCATCTCTCTCTCATGCCTGCCAGGGAATTACTGTGAGCTCGAGGTCCTTTTGCTATATGATAAAAATTATAAATACTCCTTATACGAGGGAATTTCAGAGGTACCTGTGATCAGTGTGGCTTCAGCATTGCCACCCTCTGGTGTTTCCAGTTCCCTTACCCCCTTATCTCAAACTTGAGCTTCAGTGGTGGATTCAGCACATATCACTGAACCCAGGCGTCCCTCTTCAGCTTCATGCTCCATCTCTGGAGTTCTTTATAGGAACTTCAGATCAATGGGTAGTGATGTGCTTCAAGCAGTATGGGGTTTCAGGGTCTCTGTTTCCCTCATCAGAGACTGGATTACATCAATAGAGATGTGAGCACTTATGGTGTTGCACTCCTTTTGGTCCCTAGGCCTTTTAAAGGTCTGTATGCAGACAGCACCTTAGTCATGGTACAACAACAAGTAAGAGGGCACAAGATCAGATTTTCTTTGCAGACTAGCCCTTCAGGCCTAGGATCTAGCTATCCAAATGCAGGTTTCCCTTCAGGCAGTTTGCATTCCTTCTGGAAAAAACTTGGTGGCAGACTCTCTGAGCAGGTCCATGGCACAAGCTCAAGAATCGATGCTTCACAGAGAGCTGCTTCTGGACATAGTTCATCAGTAGGGTATCTTTCAAGTAGATCTTTGTCTCCACTCTCTTCTAGAACCCCAAGTCCTCTGGCTTGGAGGCTGAACTCCATTCCTTTTTCATGGGAGGGAATGTTCCTTTATGCTTTTTTCTTCCCAGGATCTCACACAGTATCAAACAGGACTCTCCAAAAGTCTTGTTGGTAACTCCCTTTTGACCTAGACAGTGCTAGTTCCCCCTTCTTTTTCATTTGGCCAGGTGCAGTCATTACAAGTTACTTCATTTAATGGATCTTCTCACAAAAGATAAAGGGGTGCCTTCTTCACCCTTATCCATCCACTGTTCAATTTACACTTTGGGATACAGGGTCTTAATGCCCTTTTGACACCAGTTCTCTGAGGATGTAGTGCAGATCATCAGGAAAGCTACTAGCAGAAAATCATGCATGTCCAAATGGAGGAGATTTTCTGTTTGATGTCCTAAGCTTCACCAAGATCTCTTTTCATTGGGGTGGGGGGTCCCTTTGGTTCTGTCTTACGGGTCTATATCACATCGTCGAACTTGTATAAGTTCGAATGATATAATATCGAACCCAAAAGTCCGAAACGCAAAAATAGCGAAGCCACAGCACATCGATTTTTTTCCCAGGGAAAAAAAATCGGTGAGCCATTTTTGGGGCTTTGCTGTTTCCTCCACTGTGGTGCAATCTCAGAGTTCATATATTGAAGTAGGAGGGTGTGGGAGGCACAGCCCCCATGTTGGGGGGGTGTTGGTGAAGCACCCCATGTTATTTTTAGGGGGTTTTTTTGTTAGGGAACAGCGATTTTTTTTCCCTGGGGAAAAAAAATCGCTGTTGTGTGTGGTCATTATTTTGCAGTTTCGGACTTTTGGGTTCAATATTAGGGCCTTAAGGTGTTTGCCTTACAAACACAAGGTGCAGGGTTTGAGTCTCACAAGAGATAATTGGCTAGGCTTAAAATGGCTCACAAGGGCAGTTAGCTTAGGGTTGGGAGGGTGGCCTAATGGTTAAGGTGTTTGCCTTACAAACACAAGGTGCAGGGTTTGAATCAGTTAGCTTAGTACTAATCTATAAACCTATAAACCTATAAACATCGTTCTAACTTATACAAGTTCAACGATGTGATATAGACCCCTGTCTTACTTGTGTGAACTGCTACATGCTGGCTTAGCATATATTTCTGTCAAAGCTCACTTATCAGCAATCTCTGCTTTTCTGCCTTTGAATCCTCTGTTGGCCTCTCATTTTGACATTAAACTATTCCTGAAAGGTATCCTCCGCATCAGGCTCCCAAGAAAACCTATCCCTCCTTCTTGGGATCTTAATTTTTTTTTGAGGAATTTACCAACGCTACCTTTGTACATAAGCTGCTTTGTACCTGGAAGACTGTTTTACTGGTTGCCCTTATTTCCAGATAAGAGAGTTTCTGAACTTCAAGCCTTCATGTCAGTTTCCCCTTTTTTCATAGGGACAGTGTGTCTCTATGTACTGAACCTTTTATGCCCAAGGTTGTCAATGAGTTTTCCTTTAATCAGTCTATCCAGCTTCCTTCCTTTTCTCCCTCTCTGCAATCTGCTAGTGAGAAGGTTCTACATACCTTGGATCTTCATAGACAGCTCAAGTATTATTAGGTAAGACAACAGTAACATGTAACTCTGATCAACTTTGTTTCTTTTCAGACCAGGGCATTGGGTTTGGAAGTTTCTAGGAAATCATCTCCTCCTGGATTTCAAAACTATTTGTTTTTGTTATTCCTTGAATGGCAAGCAGCTTTCTGCCTCTGTGCCCATTCTACCAGGGCAGTGGCCTCCTCTGGGGCTGTCTTTAAGGGTTTGGACACCAGTTCCATCCTTGAAGCTGCTGCATGGTCTTCTTCTGTACACCTTCAGCAGACATTACAAGTTGGATGTCATTGCCATAGCCAGAGTGGGGTTTGCCAAGGCTGTTCTACATGGGTTTATGGAGGGCTCCTCTTTTCCTTCCTCTTTCCTTTCCTTACAGTTACATTTGGACTCTCCCTCATGTTCTGAATACTGCAGCAGTGATATGGTAGGACATAGTACAGTTGTATAAAATCTTACCATAAGATGAGATGTCTCTTTCCTCACTGTTAAAGTATTCATTCCCTCCCTCCTACCTGCTTTGTTTTTCTTTCATTTTTCTGTTAGAAACATATGCCTGGCCAAGGGGTCTTTGCTCTTTTCCGTAGCCATCTCTTTTTCCCTAGATGTACATGTTCTCCTTTTTCCTGGAGTGGCTCTATCTGAGTTTGGAGTATCCATAGATCACCTTTCTGCCCTAAATTGATGAGTGGAGCATACAGCTGAAATGCAACACCAATGAAAATTAAAGAATTTGGTATACTGGCCGGATGTTGGACTATCTTTAGTAGGAGATATCTTCAGTTATAAATACTGCAAGAGAACATCTACTCTTGTGGTAAGATTTTACACAACTGCACTTTCACACTGCATGCACAATAGAATTTGTAAAAGAAGTAGTCAGTAAGAGTTCTTTAGTGGTATTTACCTGTAGCTGAAACTTGAAATATATATACAAAAATTGTAGATCACCATGGTGTTTTACAGAACTGAAAAAATTGTTTCTGTATAGTACCTGAGATGTAAAATCCCTGTTAGTACACAGAACTTGAAATTCAGTGATAATAATGAACAGCAAAGGTAAAGAAGTGGATGTAAAAAATGATCAGAACAAATAAGATTAACCAGATCTAAAAAGTGTTACTTTAGGGAAAGAGTTACCGCAGAGGATAATGGAGTCTACTAAAGGCGAATGTGATAATGTAAATGCCATAATGCTCCACATCATGGATCTGTAGATATAACAGATAAAGGGGTGAAAATGAAGCCTTCACCATTTTAAATGCATATATTAAAACATAGTGTGATGCTCCCACCTCTGGGCCAGTAATCAGGGAGCCTCAATCCTCACCACTGGCACCGGTGGGGAACATTCACTGAGAAGATAACGAGAAGATAACAGGCACACACACAGTATCTGCAGATGCAGCTCTCTGCATCAAGCACAATCAAACACAATTTCCCTTAAGAGCACACAGGGAGCACAGTCAGTCTATGGGCAGGTTCCTCTCTCTCTCTCCCCAGATCCCCAATAAGACTCCCCACTGGCACAGCTATAGAGATGAGTCCTTAGTCAGGGTTCCAAGCTACGTCCTCAAACACTCTCTTTTTGTCCAACCAATGCTTAGTGTCTCTGCACAAGTAGCTGACAAACTCACTCTTTGAGATTTGATTTGCACGCACGCACACACACACACACACACACACACACACACACACACACACACTCACACACACACACCTCAGAAAGGCTGACACAGGTTTACTAGCTATGCCCCCTTTTGCCCAGACTATAAGTTAGTTATCACTGCCAACAGAACCCCTCGCCAGCTGCTTTAAGGCCCTTACAAGAGTACCCAATATACTGAGTGAAATTAATATTAATGCAAATAGTTTGACCAAGAGCAAGGCTATTAGGAGCATCCCACACAGTGTCATCAAATAAATATGCAAGTACTCTCAAAACTTAAATATCTCTACAAAGATTAGCCACAATGATAGGGTTTAATATATTTTAATAAAAAAATATGAAAGAACATGACAATACTAAATATAAATTGACAGTGACATCAGGGTTCAAATCACAGGAAATATTTAAAATATCATTGAAGGACAGGCTCAGACAAATAAAGAAAAACAATATCTAAACTAAGCTTCACTATATTCCAGACTTAATCTAAGAGAATTATAGTATTCCCTATTTACTTAATAGAGCAAGGCAGGTGATGTGGTGAATGGTCCTCCTTGTTGTCAGGCCCAAGACAGAGTACAGAATGGTCATTCTCACTAAGACTTTGTGTCTCTGGCTGCACTGAAACCTGTGAGATAGCATCTTTATGGCCTAGCCTGTAAAGTGATTTGATTTCAGATATATTTTAAAGCTTGCTGGACTGAGGTTAACCATCCAGTTTCCTCTGTTAAAACATATACATTTAAACAGTTACAGTAGTGTACGTACATGTCTGTTCTCTCCATTAGGGCACACTGTGGATACATTTCAAACACAAGCAGTTTACAAATACCTTTTCAACACAAACATCTGTACAAATCAGTTTGATATACATTTAACATACAGTTCCAATAGATTTGTAACACAAGGATCTTGTATAAATCAGTTTGCTGTTCACATATGACATATAATTATTTACAAAATTCCAGCTAGCTGTGCTTGGCAGTACCTCCTATCGTCACACTCCATATAATATTTTAACAGCTGTATACTTTTAGTTTTATGCATACACTATCCTTCACATAAAATGCAGATAACTCATATTTATTTCACTGCATGAGTACAATGCTGCTGCTTTCTAGACTTGAAGAAAAAAATATGACTAAGATCCACAAAAGCTGATTTGGGCACTCTTGCAATGGTTCAAAGTTCCACAAATGTTTGAATTACTGCAGGCTATGGAGTCTCAGTGGGAGTAGATATGCATCAGCTTTAGCTCTGAGCCCTTTACTTTTTATGCTGGTGATGGACTACATCTGTGAAAACTTGAAGCAACATTTTAATATATTCATTCCATACATCTGCTTTTTCCCCAGTTTTCTGTAGTCTCACTCCCAGCTTTGTTCTGCCTGGCAGGTCTGCCCCTCCCTACTTCCTTTTTGGTGCAGACATAAATGGGGCCTTGTTCTCTTTTCTGTACCTTTAGCCATCTCCCTTTCAGCTTCCTGTTTTGCTTGCCTTTCTGCTAACTTTCTTGCACTTGCCTCTGCTGTCTCCCTACCCCTCATTATTTGCCTCTTGTATGCCCCATATTTCACGATTGTTGTTATATTTCCATATCACCACACTGGCCTCATACTGTTTAACTTCCTTCAACCATTGACCACAGCTTAAGAAAATCCATACATGACACATCCCCATAGCTTGTTTATTTTAGCAGTTTGGTCCCAGTCACTAATTTTGTCTTTGACCCCTAACTCCAGCTCAGCAAAATCAGTCCACTACAATCCCGCAGCATCAGATTTCTGTTAGTTTACTTATCCTACTTACTTATTTATTTGTATTTCATTTATTTATTTTACATTTGCTAAACAGGTGAATGTGCTAGTTCAAGCAACATTTGTAGTGTTCCCCTGGCTATCATGGTCATACCTTTAACAATCAGGCACAAATGTGGCAAGCATTATAAAGTTATCAACAAAAGTAGTACAAGGCATTAATACATTTGAAAATTTCTGTGAGAAGTAATAAGTTCAGCATTTATTTTATTTATTTTATTTTAAATTTGATTGCCAGGTTAGACTGACTGAGCCAATGGCCCCCTTTCAGCAGAGACCTGGGGGTAAAGCCTCAAAAAAGGAAAAGAAGCTATCAGAACGAGCAATTAAAATAGATATACATAAACAGAATATAAATAAATGAAATACATATTAATAAAAAATATATTGTGTAAAAAATTGTAGTAAAAAAGTAAAAAAACAGGTATGCCTACATGCAGTAAGACCTTGTGCAGTGACTGAAATCAGCCATGTTATATATACAAATCAGTATTGGTAGATACAAGAAACTTGCATGGACAGAGTAAATATAAGCTGTATAGCAGGACAGAGCAATATGGTGAAAGAATTATCAGGAATATACAGGAACAGAGCCAGTTGTTGGTTATATGTTTTTTAAGAAGGCGTTTGAATTTAGAGGTGGAGGGTTACTAAGTATGAGTTGAGGAGTGCAGTTCCACATTTTTGCTATTTGACAATAAAATAAGGATTCACCAAAAGAGTTATTGGCTTTCCTAGCTTGTAATAGCAGTTTATTAGATGAACGGAGGGAGTGAGTAGTGTGGTAAGGATGTACTAGGTGTGTTAGAGCAGGACAGGAGTTAGGTTGGTATAGGATGCTGTGGACAATAGCTAGTTGGATGAGTGTTAGTAAGTTTGGAAGTTCAAGCCAGTGTAATTGTTTTAGAGCAGTACAGTAGTCAATTCTATTGTGTAGGCCGACAGCAAAATGAGTGATTTTATGGTAGCATGTTTCAAGTTTAGATATGTCAGTCTTTCTGAGATTTGAGAAAATGGGTGAGGCGTATAACAGTGTGGAGAGGAGGTATGTTCTGGGAATTGCTTGTCTAGTTGATGGGGTGAGGAATGGTCTAGACCTATATATACATCCGAATTTAATATGTACTTTTTTAATGGTGAGGGCAATGTGTTTGTCATATTTCAGGCTGCAATCTATTGTGATGACAAGTAACTTTGTGCTATCTACTGGTGTGATTATAGTTCCATTGGATGAGTGTATGTGCATTGATGAAAGGGGATGAAAGGAGATTTGGGGGGTTGTTATTTGAAAATATCATACGCTTAGTCTTATTTGGGTTTGGTATGAGTTGTCTTTTTTAAGGAAAAGTTCTATGTTTGTAAAATAAGACTGAGTCTTGGATAAGAGGTCCAGTAGGAAGGAGGCTGTGCAGATGACAGTGGAATCATCTGCATACTCTATAATTTTGGCATGGGAAGAGGTTGAACTAAGGCTGTTTGTAAAGATGGAGAACAGTAGGGGGCCGAGAACAGAGCCTTGTGGGACTCCTATAGTGATGGGTAGAAGTGTAGAGATTTCATTGTTCCATATCACTGATCATTGTTGGTTGGTTAAATAGCTGTGGAACCAGGTAATGGAAGCTAGAGAGAAAGGAACAGATGCTAAATCAAGTAGTAATTTTGATGTGATACAGTACCAAATGCTTTTGGCATATCTAAGAAGATGGAAGAGACAGGGTGGTTACGATTTCTATGGTGATTGATCTTGTTTGTGAAACTTAAGAGGACTGTGGTGGTACTATGTTTAGGTCTGAAACCATGTGGGGAGTTGAAGAGGAGGTTGTTTTTTATGAGGTCGGACAGTAGTTGAGAGTGTGTGCATTTTTGTAGTATTTTGCTAAGAGGGGAAGAGTAAGGCAATGGGTCTGTATTTGGATAACTCAGTGGATTTGACCACCTTTGTGTAGGTTATTATATGAGAAATTTTCTAGAGTTTTGGTACATAATGTTCAATGATTGCGCAATTTATTAGTGTGGAGCTAGGGTAGGAGATAGAATTACATAATTAAATTACATAGACTGTTTGATAAACAAATGAAAAATAAAAAAATAAATCATGAAAAATATAACCAGATGCCCAGAAATCAGAAATGTTAATTTTACAAGGTGTTATCTTCTTGTAATGAATTGTTCACATGAAATTTTGTATATATTTTCAGTGATCCTTTTACGACAGATACATACTTGTGTTCAAATACCATTCTTCACTTTCTTTTTTTTCATCACGGCTTGTCACAGCAAGCATCATTAGCTAGTCCTCTGTTTCCTCCTTGTGCCAACTGCCAGCATAAGTAATGCTTCTGGGGATGCTGCCTCCAAGCTCATGCCCTTGCCATCTCCTTGGTTCTGATTGCTACCACCTGATATGTACCCCTCTATATACGTACTTCTAAATGCATCCATCTACTCATTGTTGGCCACTGTTGTAATCTTCTTCACATGTTGCAAAGTCTGAACACCAAGGTTGGTTTCAGTGTTGCCTGGTCCCTCCTTTCTCCCTGGTGTTTATCACCTTCCATTCTTGTCCCTAAACATTAACCCTGTTAAATGCTCATTCCCTAATCCAGTTTCACCTCCATCCCTTCTCACTCTCTGAGCTATTTGTCTGTCTTCCTCAGCTGCAACAGATCCCTTTCTCATCCCTCGTGTAGTCATTTTGGAAGCCCTGACTGGTTGTCTGATTCATTTGCCCTCTGTTCTTCCCATCTCTTTGAATGCTACTCTGTACACACTTGTCTCATTGTCCTTGTGGTGACTCCTGAACGGTCATATCTGTCTGTTTTTCCTTTTACCACATGTCACTGCTGCTGTTTTTCTACTGTGGCTTCCTTCTACTTGTACCCATGTTTGTGTTTCCACCTCTTCCACTTTCCCTTTTTATTTTACCTTACATTGTGCTACTCACTTGCATGTTTTACTCTGGCAAGCTCTGACAATGTTCTCTGCCTTTCTCCATCCTACTTTTTCCTGACTCATCTCATCTGCTGGTCTTCATTTGCAAATTCTCTCTCCAATCCTATTCTGCCCTTTCTCACCTGAGTACTTATCGCATTGTCTTCAATACATCCTTATATTCTTCCATGAATCATCATCTTTATTTCCCTGCGGACCCCACATCTCTTGCCTCTCTAAAGATTCCAAAGCAAAGCAGCCATTCAGCTTCCTTATAATCATGGAAATATCTTCCTGCTCTTCTTATCTAGTTACTTTTCTGTTTCATACTGTACATCAAAGTATGGCATCAACTCTCTGTGTTTAGCTCTTCTTTTAATAGATCTAGTGCTTGTTTGTTGTCTCTCACACGAGACCTCCCTGCTTCTTGTTACAGTTGGCACTGTTTCTGTCCATATATCTCATTCTTTCTCTCTCTCGCGATCTGTCGCACAAATGCAAGCACATGCATACTCACTCTTAGGATTAAAGTCAGCCAGTAAGGCCAGAGTTAGTTTCCTACTTTTTGTAATGTGCTGTTGAACTGCCTGCTGCAGTCATCACTCTTTCTGTCACCCTCCACTCTCTCTCACAGTGTCACAGCGTGATGCACGCACACAAATATACAAACACAGTCGCACTTATTTTTTGTTTGCTTTTTACCTTAATTTTACACACTCTATACAGGAAAGTGCTGTTTAGCAAGTGTAAAAAAGTACCTGTATGACTGACTGTTTTATTTGGTGTCCAACTTTCACAGCAGCTTAATATGGTGCCATTTCATGGAGGACTTGTTTTTCAGTCAGATTACCTGTACGGTAACATCATGCTGGAGAGAGTTTGTTCTCCAATCAGGGTTTACTGTACAGATTGCCCATTCTCTAATGCAACTTATAAATAGTCCAAATATGAAACGATACAGCCATCAGCTAATTACTATGTACTGATAATAGTAGATAATTTTAACAGAAGATAGTAAAAATATTATTAATTTAGTGCCACTGTGAATAAAATAGATACTTATGTCCATTAGAGGACATTGCCTATTGCAGAGGGCAAACATGCCTTTCTATTTACAGTTTGAAGTTTAGAGTAACTGGATTTCCAGGGTTGGCATCACTGAAGAAATAATGGACCACCCAGCACTACTGTAAGGCCAGACATCATATGTGGACAGTCTCTACATCCCCCCAGAAGGACCATTGTTTCCCCTACCACTCTGAAGGGCATTATTGTGATTATATAATGGGCTATGTGTTATCATATTTGATTTTTGTGTGTGTGTGTGTATATATATATATATATATATATATATATCTACATCTCGGACTTTTGAACAAAAGTTCAAAAGCCTGAATCCATTACCACCAAATACACTTTAACGAAAGCGCTTTCATCGAAAAAGCGCTTTCGTTAAAGTATGTTAAAAAAAAAAAACACAAGCCCTCCCCTGCACCCCCCAATGTGGGGGGCTGCACCTCCCACACAACCCCTACATCAATATTCTCACTCCGAGGTCGCACTACTATGGGGAAAAGGGAATTTTCCCTTATAACACTGTAGTACGATCTGAACAGCAAGCATACTTATGCGAAAGTGCTGCTTCTGTGAACAGCACTTTCATGCAAGTATGCTCACCAAATTGGGATTGGGAAAGATACAGTAGAGCATCTGTACAGATTATATATATATATATGTATATATATATATATATATATATATATATATATATATATATATATATATATATATATTTATATAGTAATGTCTAACAGCTTTTCCCAGTTAGAAGTCGCCACAGCATAACTTTGGTCCGGTAATGACAGGCAGTGGATTTTTACAGTGCTAAGTTGCAAGCCCGATGCCCAACCTTCAAAGAAGGCACACCCACACACCTACCTGCATGTCTTTAAACATCACTCAACCGTGGGGGAGATGTGCAGACTCCTACATATATATATATATATAATATAATATAATCTTCTTTCGGCTGTTCCCGTTAGGGGTCGCCACAGCAGATCACCTGTTTCCATTTCTTCCTGTTCTCTGCATCTTGCTCTGTCACACCAACCACCTGCATGTCCTCTCTCACCACATCCATAAACCTTATCTTAGGCCTTCCACTTTTCCTGTTACCTGGTAGCTTCATCCTTAGCATCTTTTTCCCAATATATTCAGCATCCCTCCTCAGCACATGTCCAGACCAACATAATCATGCCTCTCTGACTTTGTCTCCAGACCTTCCAACCTGGACTGACCCTCTAATTATACTTATTTCTAATCCTGTCCACCCTCGTCACACCCAGTGTAAATCTTAACATCTTTAATTCTGCCACATCCAGCTCAAACTCCTGCCTTTTTGTCAATGCCACTGTCTCCAACCCATATAACATAGCTCGTCTCACTACCCTCTTGTAGGCCTTCCCTTTCACTCTTACAGGTACTCATCTGTCACAAATCACTCCTGACACTCTTCTCCACCCACTCCATCCTGCCTGTACTCTCCTCTTCACCTATCTTCCACACTCACCATTACTCTGAACTATTGACCCCAAGTATTTAAACTCATCCACCTTCGCCACTTCTACTCCTTGCATCCTCACCATTCCTCTATCCTCCCTCTCATTCACACACATATATTCTGTCTTATTCCTGCTGACCTTCATTCCTCTTCTCTCTAGAGCATATCTCCATCTCTCCAGGGTCTCCTCCACCTGTTCCCTACTCTCACTACAGATCACAATGTCATCTGCGAACATCATAGTCCACGGGGACTCCTGTCTGATCTCGTCTGTCAACCTGTCCATCACCATTGCAAATAAGAAAGGGCTCAGAGCTGATCCTTGATGTAACCCCATCTCCACCTTAAATGCATCTGTCACTCCCACCGCAAACCTCACCGCTGTCACACTACCCTCGTACATATCCTGTCATACTCTTACATACTTCTCTGACACTCCTGACTTCCTCATACAATACCATAAATCCTCTCTAGGCACCCTGTCATATGCTTTCTCTAAGTCTACAAAAACACAATGTAACTCCTTCTAACATTCTCTGTACTTTTCCATCAACACTCTCAGAGCAAACATTGCATCTGTAGTGCTCTTTCCCAGCATGAAACCATACTGCTGATAACTAATCATCACGTTCCTTCTTAACCTTGCTTCCACTACTCTTTCCCACAACTTCATGCTGTGACTGATCAATTTAATCCCTCTGTAGTTACTACAACTCTGCACATCACCCTTATTCTTAAAAATTGGTACCATAACACTTTTTCTCCATTCCTCAGACATCCTCTCACTTTCCAAGATTTCATTAAACAATCTGGTTAAAAACTCCACTGCCATTTCACCTAAACACCTCCATGCTTCCACAGGCATGTCATCTGGGCCAACAGCATTTCCATTCTTCATTCTCTAAATAGCTATCCTTACTTCCTCATTGCTAATCCATTGTACTTCATGATTCACTATCCCTACATCATCCAACCTTCTCTCCCTCTCATTCTCTTCATTCATCAGCCCCTCAAACTACTCTTTCCATCTCCTCAACACACACTCCTCGCTTGTGAGTATGTTTCCCTCATTATCCTTTATCACCTTTACCTGCTGCACATCTTTTCTAGCTCGGTCCTTCTGTCTAGCCAATCGGTACAGGTCCTTTTCTCCCTCCTTAGTGTCCAACCTTTCATAAAGCTCTTCATATGCCTTATCCTTAGCCTTCGCCACCTCTCTCTTTGCCATGCACCTCATCTCCTTATACTCCTGTCTACTTTCTTCATCTCTCTGACAATCCCACTTCTTCTTCACCAACCTATTTCTCTGTATACTCTCCTGTACTTCCTCATTCCACCACCATGTCTCCTTGTCGTCCTTCCTCTGTCCCGATGTGATACCAAGCACCTTTCTAGCTGTCTCCCTTACTAACTCTGCTGTAGTTTACCAGCTATTTAGCAACTCTTCACTGCCACCAAGTGCCTGTCTTAACTCATCCCTGAACTCCACCTCACAATTACCCTTTTTCAATTTCCACCATTTGATCCTTGGTGCTGCCCTCACACTCCTCCTCCTCTTAATCACCAACGTCATCCTACAAACCACCATCCTATGCTGCCTAACTACATTTTCTCCGGTCACCACTTTACAGTCTCCAATCTCCTTCAAACTGGCCCTCCTATGTAAGATATAATCCACCTGTGTGCATCTTTCTCCACTCTTGAATGTCACCCTATGCTCCTCCCTCTTGTTAAAATACGTATTCACCACAGCCATGTCCATCCTTTTCACAAAATCCACTACCATCTGACCTTCTGCATTCCTTTGTTTAACACCATACCTACCCATCACTTCCTCATCCCCTCTGTTCCCTTCACCCACATGCCCATTGAAATCCGCTCCAATCACCACTCTCTCACCTTTGGGTACAGTCATCACCACTTCATCCAATTCACTCCCAAATTTTTCTTTCTCATCCATTGCAAACCCAACTTGTGGCGCATATGCACTAACAACATTCATCATTACACCATCAATTTCCAGCTTCATAAACATTACTCTATCTGACACTCTTTTCAACTCCAAAACACTATTAGCATACTGTTCCTTCGGAATAACTCCTATGCCATTTCTCCTTCCATCCACATCATGATAAAACAATTTGAACCCACCTCCGATACACCTAGCCTTACTCCCCTTCCATCTGGTCTCTTGCACACACAATATACCAACCTTCCTTCTGTCCATCATATCAACTAGCTCTCTCCCTATACTAGTCATACTGCCAACATTCAAAGTTCCGACCCTCACTACCACAGTCCTAGCCTTACTCCTCTCTTCGGCCATGTCTTCTGCCGCTTTTCCTCCTTCGGCCAACAGTAGCCCAATTTCCGCCAGCACCCTGTTGACTAACAGTACTGGTGGCGGTCGTTGTTAACTCGGGCCTTGATCGATCCGGCATTAAAGTATTTATTGGTGTCTGCATGAAATGATTTGGTGAAGTTTTATGCCGGATGCCCTTCCTGACGCAACCCCAAATGCACTGGCTTGTGCATTCCCAGTGGCTATATACCAATATATATATATATATATATATATATATATATATATATATATATATATATATATATATATGTGTGTGTGTATGTATAAAATTATTTTTTTTTTTATTTTTAATGTAAAATGGTTCCTCTGTCTCAAAGTTGCTGTAGGATATGTAATTGTTGTTGGAGGAAGTATTTTGCTTGAAAAATATAAGTTAGATAACACAAACATGCACTTGTGTATGTACCCACACACACATACAACACATACTGGACCAACAATTACAGTCACTCTCTTGAGTGAATACGAGATGTCTCGTTGTGGTCAAATTAATGAAAAAAAAAAAACATACAGTGCAAGCAATTGCAACCCTGTTCAAGTGTACCCAGTTTTACAGAATGCTTCTGATTTTTGCCTTGTTCTTGCTCTATCCCACAAAAAAAATATGTATTTTCTGGTAAACCACAGAGTCTCGTATTCTTGCTCTGTCAAAAAAACTCTATTTTGCCTTCAATCAATAAGAACAGATCTTATATTTTTGTACTACAAATTGTTCATATAAGGAGTGCTACCTGGTTTTTCATTGTTCAGAAAAAGTGTTTAAAGCCTCTTGCTCTAGTTAAAAGCCCTGAATTCTCGTGCAAAGATTTGAGGTATGTGCTCTCTCTTTTGCGTTTCTCTCTCACTGTCAAAAACACACACACATGTGCGCACCTGCACCTATACACATGCATGCCTGTACGCACATAACTGCATCACTTTTTTCTTGATAAATGCTGTCCATGCTTTATACGCTGCCATGAAGAGACAGACTATTTTTTACTGTGCAGTATACATACATTAAAATCCTGTTTGAGAGCACTCATTCTTTAATAGTGTAATGATGTGTATTTTGTTCATTATCTAACGACATTAGATATACATACATCTTTGTATATCTTGATTAGCCTTTTGAGTACTTTGCTTACATGCTCACTTTTTCATACAGTTTACAATCAACTGCTATGGTCCTAATAGATTGCAGTCTTTAAATGACAACTGGGAATGTATTACTGCAGTATGGTCTTCCTGGAATTTATCAGGCTCTTCCTGGCTGCATCCCATGTGTATCTATAGTGGGACTTGGGCTCTCAAGCAAGCATGCAACAGTGTTTGTGAGAGATGTTTTTTTTTTTTTTTTTTTTCCCGCACGGTAATGCAGCCCATAGTATTTCAAGAATTTGCACTTCTGTGAAACAAACAAAAAAATTGCATCTTTATTAAACATTTTATAATTAGGAAAATGGAAAAGTTCAAATACATGCTATAATGACAGCCTCCTGCATCAGTCATGGGACCAATGTAATGACATAGCTGGAATGAATGTTCTCTTCAGATATTATCTTTTATTAGGCTTGGAAAAAACATGTTTTGAATTAGAACAATACAGAGTAATGTATCAGAAATTTAATGTAACTAATAATTTGAAGAGCACTGCAGCCGATGCTTTAGCAGAAGCATACAGAAATAACCTGCCTCCTACTTCAGCAATAAATATGATGCACTTAAAAACAGAGTCAAAAAGTGATGGGGTGTGTCAGCTTTACTCAATAGCAAAACCCTCTCTCCATGTGCTGGGAATTATTAGATTAAGTAAAATAAAAATAACTATAGCTGATCGGGCTATATAGTATATACCACACATAATACCTAATATGGAATAAAGAATGTGGATCTGCAGTTCTTTGGCAGTCAGCCCACTGAAAGTGTTCTAAGTATGTCTGCACTATTTATAGCAACAGATTAGAAAACAGAATTTAGGAAAAGGCAGCCTAAATGTTTAAACCAGTCCATATGTGGTTATGCAGAAATGTTGATAAACCATAGTACAATATGTTGTCTTTTAACGTCTTGACTTAAAATTAACTCATGCCATACCTCATCCCTTTCAAATTACTTATGTTATACAATGTTAGATAGATAACTTTTTAAATGCATAGCCATCAAGTTCCATGCTCTGGACTCATTTGACCTCTTGTTTTTGTGTCTCATTTATATGTGTAGTCCCTGTTAATTGTATACTGTGGACTACCATGACCTTATTAATCCTGTTAATGATCTCTAGTCCTTCTTTTTTAACTGCTATGAGCAAAGTGCAAATAATATGTTTACATGCCTTCGATTACTGGTATATTGTGCCACTGTTAAGCTCAGCATCTGAAGAGAGAAAGAATGCTAACAATCTAAAGACCTCTTCTGTGTCTACATACTTCAGCCCATTCTTTTCTAAGGCATTCGTCTGCTTGTTACTCTTTGTAGCATTTGACACTCCTTCAATGTTGTGGAATGTAAACTGTTTGCATCTAGTGCTCTTCCATTCTTGCCATTGTCCCTTTGTTCTGATGCAGCTTTTCCTTTAATGAACTGCAATCCTACAATGATTTCTTACCTGTCATAGTGGCATTTCTCTGCACACCATGCCACAAGATACACAGGTGCTGCCAAGAATAACACATAGTTTCTGAGGTGGCAGAATGCTGCTGATCTCAAGGACAATAGGTATCCCCCTTAAAAAAACGTAAGTGAAACATAAAGGAATCCAAGTGGTACAAGACAATTAAGAAAGAATGTGAACAGGTCCACAGTTGCATATACTTGCTCTGTTACTAGCTGAGCCCCTCAAGACAATTGTAGAGCACTTAAAGACTTGCATTATTAGAACTGTTGCCACATGTGCTGCATTGTTAGTTGTGCATGCATGATCTGTTTACTACACAACAACTGACACTTGTGCTGGGTGACACCTGACACTTGGAATGTGCATAACGAGGACTTCCTAAACAGATGAGTAGCATAGCTTACCTTCTCTGGGCAGTCTGAGGTACGCTTCTGCACTATTATCTTTCAATTCCACTCCCTATAATATAAATTATAGTATTTAAATAGGAAATGATTACTTTTGCCAGATGTAGCTATACAGCAATTAGAAAAGAACTGCATTGTAGTAAATCCTATAAATGTGCTTACTGGGATCAGTCATTTAAAAACTAGGTCCTAGTGCAGCTTTTCACCCGGTTTTTAATATCTTAAGTGTTTTTGTCCATAGAAATAGTACACAAAACACAGGACTAGTATGGAAAATAAAGGCAAAACCAGTTTTATAATTCAGATACATTGACACAGCAGAGCAGTAGCACAGATAATTAACAGCACAAAATGTGATTTCTGATTTCATTGAGAGAGGCTATGAAAAAACAAAAGTGAATAAAACTCTCTGATGAAGGAACAAAGGAAAACAGTAAGTAAACTTACTTTTTCAGCTGAACCAGAAAAGGGATGTACTACTAAGCATGCACAAACAAAATCAGATTCATGCCGACTTATAATAACAATACCATAAAAGTTAAGAACATAATTAGTAAATAGTGGCACATTTTACAAGATATACCAGAAATGAACTTAAATACAGACTCAGTTTTGGATACAAAAAGTCAAAATCTGAAACGTTTTTAAGTTATAAAGAGTAAACACAAGTAAATGGCTATTATAAAACAAAGAAAGGCACATTTAAATGTGGTAGGTGTATTTTCTGTAGGTTTATTCATAGCCGGCTTTAGGCACCAGCGAACTCTGCAATCGCTGGGGGCCCCCTGTTCCTGGGGGCCTCCAACCACAGCAGTTACCTTGATATTTTGAAACATGCCTATCAAACAAACAAAACCTAATACAGCAATCTTGTATACTTACTAAACCAGGTGGGCAATAACTTTTATGTCTCTCTCCTTTAAAATTCAAAGATATCTTTGGTTATAGTAACAATGTTTTATCAAGTTACAGGGTCTGCAATTCCATTAAATATTTTACCACTGACATGGTGCTTCTGGCTTAATTAAACCCTGCTGGTGGACATTCCACTAAAACTAAAAACATAGCCAGCTTTAGGTTCCAGCAATACTCATGACTGTGTGAGAGCCCCACAAAAGCTGTTGCTGTTTGGGGAAGAATGAGGAGAAAAAATGTATTAATTTCCAGATTATGCTTTTTAACCTGGATATGGCTGTGATATGACACTGCTAGAATAAAGCTGATAATAAAAATGAGGAAGGGTACACATTACAGTGATCAGCAGCCCAGAGTGACTGATCTCAATGCAAACCTAGGATTTTAAGAAGAGCTGATGCTTCCAATCTTCAGGGATGGTTTTCTCTGTCAGGAAGTTTTAGAAATATGGTAAAACACCAGATATTATTACTCTCAACTTCTTTGCTGAAGAATTCATCACAATGCCAAACATAACAGCAGAATAAAGGCTCAAAATCAGGAACATGTTTTAAATATTACTCTAATTCATTTAAACACTTAATAGAATAACACCATTTGCATCAATATGCATGTATTGAACTATAATAAGTATAAAACTTTGATGTCTAGATTTACTAACTGTCTGTAATCCTGAATGATTTTCTGGCAAATCAAACTCTTTAAGGGGGAGCAAAATTATGAGCAAAATCATGGAAGGTCTGTAAAATCAGGGACAATGACAAGTATACATTGCTCATCAGTTAGGCGACTTACCCCTGCTGCTATTTGACAACTGCTAAACAGCAATCATTAATCTAGTGCGGCAGTACCAATGTTGTGCAGTGTATTGCTGTTTGCTGAAATAAGTACAAACTTATTATTGCTAGTGTGTGTGTGTGTGTGTGTGTGTGTGTGTGTGTGTGTGTGTGTGTGTGTGTGTGTGTGTGTGTGTGTGTGTGTGTGTGTGTGTGTGTGTGTGTGTGTGTGCGCGCGCATTGATAAAAAATCTCTCTGTGAACACATCCACTAATGCCAGGACACATACATGATTCTTCTGGGTATCAGTAAAAAATGCAGCTAGCAAGTAATTATATTTCAAAAGTAAGGCATAAGATACATCACAGATCATTCAGACACTTAGATCTTCTAGGCATCTGGTGGCCTCCCACTCCTCAGGCTCTATAAATGGAAACAGGGGCCTCCCTTAATTATCCCTGACTATGTGGGGGCCCACAAAAGCTGGTCGGGGAAGTGTGGGGAGAAAAAAACTTAATTTTGATTATGCTCTTTAACCTGAACAGGGCTGTAATATGACCCTGTTAGGATAAAACTGATAATGGCCTCTGCTGTCAAACGTACTCATTCTAAAAACAGCCCTGCTCAAATCTGGATACACAAAGCTACTGTAGGTTATATGTGTGGGGGTGAGGACTGTGTGGTTATTACTTCTATAATTTTCTTCAGAGTCAAACCTTAGACGTGCACAGGAGGTCATTATATTTGTGTTTGGGTTGAAGACACTGTTTCTTTTACTTATCTCACAGACCTCAGAGGTATACAGAGAAAGTTACTATAGCTTGTGTAGGGACATTGTACCGTCTAGAAGCAACGAACATTACTGTCATCATTATTTTTTTCACTTTCCTCACAATCACACATCAGGTACATATACAAGTGATTGCCTTTGGTGGTTAGGGGTGAGGGGTGAAGAATGAGGAGGCATGCTGTGTATATGCATGTCAGCGGTCAGTTGAAATACATGCTTGTGGCAATTTGAACCTTGGTTTTCATCCCAATCTAACACCAGACAGATGCATAGGCAGTGACTGTCTTTCTTTTTTTTTTTTGAGAGGGTAGGGAGTCAGGAAGTATTCCCATATAGGACATGTGTATCCTCACAATTGCCTTGTCAGTTTATTGTGAGCTACTATTTTGTCAACTTTGGACATTAAGCCTTGGGCATAGCTTATGTCTTTTTTGAAAGAAAAAAAAAATAAGACTGAAAGTCTTTTCTTATTCATGACTTTTGTTTAGCCCACCATTGGATTAAAAGACTGGGAATGCTCTAAATGCACCCCAGAGCACCTACAAACCTATGGTTTCTTTGGCCCTGGTTTATTTTTGTTATTTCCTAAATGGTTATTACTGTGCTGTCTTGGACAAGAAAAGTGTACTGAAAGTATGCAAGGAAAGCTAAAGCAGGACAGCTACACTGAATTTCTTTCTTTAATCATAATTTCTTTTCAAGTTCTCATTGGATGAAAATGGAGTGTAAAAAAACTTTTAAATGCACTTCAGAGCATATAGAAAGTTATGGCTTCTTGAAAAAGCTAAAATAAGTAAGGCAAAATGTGAGATGTAAGAAAAAAAATAATGTACATAGTTTGGGGAGCCACAGATAGGGATAAAACAAAGGGGAAGACTAGAGGTTGTGTGTGTGTGTCTGTAGGCCTAGGGTGCCATTTCACCTAAGTCCGGACCTGTACATACAGTTGGTGCAGTGTATCATTGCTGCAACTAAATGCCAGTAACTCTAAATGTCCCTTTGTGAATTGGGCCAACATAGTGTAGTACATAGGCCTGTTCTAATGTAAGAGCATTATAGCTACAGGTCAGTCTGTGTGTACTACTCTTAAAAGTTTGCAGCATGAACTAAAAGGTTGCTTAGGAGGGGTGGCAGGGATAGGGTGATACTTAGAGTGGAAGTGTCAAAGAGGCCCCCAACTTGACATTTGCTGGGGGACCTCCAAAATGCTAACACCGCCCCTGGGTTTATCAGTGAAAGTGATGCATTTACTTATCCCATAACTGGTAGAATTTATAAGTTTAATGCATGTGGTAATTGTGAAACAAACATTATTGTGTCCTTAGCAATGTGTACTTCTTTTCATGCATACTATGTGGGGAACACCAATCAGAAATTTAAAGAAGATATTGGAAATCATTTATCAGAAATTGAGAGGTGCTGACAAATGCTTTAAGTAAACATAAGAAAGAAAAAGAATCTAATCATGTTATTAAATTTTCTATTTTAAAAGTTTTAACTGACATGTGGTGGTTGTATTAAAAAGCGTACAGAAATAGACGAGTTTTATTGGATTCTGGGTTTAACTGGGAGTGTTTCTTTAAAACCCATGGTTAGAGAATTTCAGAAATCAGTATAATTAAGTAAGATGTTCAAATGACTGTGAAAATGATATATATGTTGTTTGAGTTTGTTCACTCTTTTTGCCTGAAGAAGCCTGACTAGGCAAATGTTTTTGAACTTGCTTTTATTCATTTTGTATGTTAATAAAAGTGTATTGTGAAGAGCGGTTTGTGGTTCCAGTGACTTTTTAGTATTCTGAATATTTAACAGCACACCCAGGTAATAAACTAACTTTCACATCTCCATTGAAACTGGTGCAGGAACCAAAATTATTGTCCTAGACTACAGATGTGGGTGTGAAGTGCAGTGGGCAAGGACTACAGATGTGGGTGTGCAGTGGGCAGGGATTACATATGTGGGTATGGACTGCAGTGGGCAGGGAATACAAATGTAGGTGTGGAATGCAGTGGGCAGGGACTAAAGATGTGGGTGTGGATTGCAGTGGGTAGGGACTACTAACCATTCTCATCAGCTTGTGCTGGACAAGAAGCAGATTAGCAAAAGGAAACATTTTAAACTAAGCCACACTACAGGTCATGGCCAGACATGCTGCACCCTTTACTCAGATATGCTGAAAGAGCAGGTGAAATCCACATATAGTTCTTAAGTGTAATATCAGCTAGCAATACAATTTAGATGTAGACAATCACCTGTATATATGTTAAGTAAAACACCATCACAGTAGCAACATGCACCCATATTTGTTAAGTGGCATATCACCACAGTGGTAGCATACCACAACAGGTACACAGCAGACTGACATGCTAGCCTGTGATGTACCTTTGAATTATTTGATCTCTGGGGTGATAGATGTTGATACTAAAATTACCTGAGAGATGTAATGAACTTGAGATGGTAATGCAGACACTGCCATTCAGTGTGTTTATGAACTGCATTTCTGATTCATCTGCTTCA
The DNA here is from genome assembly GCF_019279795.1 of Protopterus annectens. NCBI lineage: Eukaryota > Metazoa > Chordata > Ceratodontiformes > Protopteridae > Protopterus > Protopterus annectens. The sequence goes on from NC_056725.1 coordinate 689,755,182, forward strand.
GCCCCATGCAGCATTAGTCCTACTCGCACATTCAGCATTAAAACACTGCAGTAAGGGGGGGGGGGTGTAGGCACTCATGGATTGTCACTATATGCTGTCACCTTTACACATGGTACTACAAGGAGGGCACGTAATTTGCAAGTAGCACACTGCAATGGAATGGTACTTTCATCCACAACTAAGTATGAGATGTGACAGTACTGAAGCCTCAGCCATCCATAAAATAATGCTGGTGTCCAGCAGACAGTCATTCTGAGCAGGCGCACAGCCAACAACGTTATATAAAAGCATGGTTACTGCCTGTCCACATTAGCACTGAATCTTCTCATGACATTGCTTCCTTGCATTGCAAAGGAATTAAAGGCAGTCCATGTTGTGGTCACATGCTGTGCACTACCGATCTTAGTTCCTGTCTCTGTATCAGACATGTTCTAGTCTTCTGATGACTTAACTTGCAGCAGTTCAGAGTAAATGGCCACCAAGCTGCTACTGGCACACAGAACAAGGACTGTCACTGGGTAACATACATATGCCTTGTAAACTGGAGTATGAAACAAAGTCTTGGTATACATATTTACATATTTATGGGATCTCACGGAAGCTTTTACTTATTTATTTTGCTTATTATATTTTTGATAGGTTTGTCTGCTAGACAGAGCCCAATTTCAAATGGCTCCTAGCAAAAGTACCAAAAACAGCTTTCAGTATGGCATGTATCGATATCTAAGCATATAATTGGGTAAACAACTACTAATACAATTAATAAACAGAATTATAAATAGTACAGTATATAAGTTTAACAATCACAGTGGATATGGCAGAAGAAATTCACCGAAATGTACAATATAAAGTTGAAATTTACAACAATGAATTATCAAGGAGCATGACACTGAAGTTATAAATTAAAAATTATCATAGAAATCTTAGGAATCATAGGAATTAGAAGGCAGCTGAGTCTTATGATCATTTGTATCTGGCCAGTACTCACCATTGGAATGACTATCCCTCCTTTCTGGAAAAGTGCCAGGTCATTCAGACTAGGAGTCCATTAGGAATGCCCATCCAATCATCCAGTTCCCATTTGAAGGATTCTAATGCATCACAGTGCATAATTTGCTATGGGAATCTATTCCGGAGGTGAGGAAGGTACTGTGTAACTTCTCTCCATCTTGTTTTGTTTATCTGTTGGCGAAGATTTAGATTCCTGGTTTTGGTATTTATGAAACAATTAGATTTATGGAAATACAAGTGATCCAGAAATACGAGGTCCCTAATGGCTCCGAAGGGTAAGAGAAGAATGCAAACAATAACTTAATGGTAGAGTAGGTAATATAGGGATAGGTTATGATATTGTTAACAGGGAAAGTGTATGTTGTAAGTGGTAGTACTGAATAAATGCAGTTTGAAGAGTGGAAAAAGTAGAAGTAGGGAGACAGACTGCAAGAACAGGAAGTAAACACAAAGTCAACGGGAAGGATGAAGAAACGCTAAACAGTCTTATGATAAATAGTTGTATGAGAATTGAGAAGTAAAAAATATTTTATCAGAAAAGATGAATGTAATAAAGAATGAATGAAATGTTTGAATTTGACTGAATAGAGAATGAGGATTTTTTTTTTCTACAGGGAATGCAAAATGTGGAAGTTAAGATATGGCAGGAGGCCCGATTGCAGATGCACAAGTGACTGGATTTCTTAACTTGTAGCTCCACCTGTTCTGATACATTGTCAGTTAATTTCACCCTGAAAAATGACTTCTGTTCACCCTATTTCACTGTCATTTAACCATCTGACTGAAAGGTTGGATTAGACAGTTTACTGGCAGAAACACTGAGATTCTTAAGTTTATCAAGTGTAACATGGCAAGCACACAAGGAGATATGGCAGCAGCTCTAATGCAAGAAGTACAAATGGATATCAAGTATTTAAAAAACACAAATGAAGCCAACAAAAAGAAGTGTGAATGGTGCATTAGAGAATAGAACAGCACAGCAATGATATCTCCATGCACAGGGAGATTTTGAATGTTCACATTCAGCATATTGAGGAATTATCAATTGCAGCAATCCCTGAGAATAGAAAGAGCCCATCAAATTAACACAAAAATTACCTAAAACTTGCCAAGGTACTTTATTTTTCATTTAGAAACTACAGGGATTGAGGGAAATCATTGTGAATGGCCAGGAAGTTGGCAGTCAAATGTCAACTGGGTGGGTTATATGGTGTGGATTGCCTGTGACTACAGCATGGCCTTGATCAACAAAAAGAAGAGCTTTGTGTCATTATTAAAATAATTCAAGGACTTGCGCTATTCAGTCCAACTTAGATTCCCTGCACAGCACAGGCGAAGGATGGACAACTTAGACATCTTAGATTCCCTGCACAGCACAGTGCGAAGGATGGACAACTTGGACATCTCAGATTCCCTGCACAGCACAGTGCAAAGGATGGATGACTTAAGACATCTTTGATTTTTCCAGCAGGAGATGAAGAATGATGAGCTGACAGGAGGAAGCATGCTGTGCCATTCACAAGGGAAGACCATACGGAAGCCACTGTAAGCCAGCTGTGCCATTCACAAGGGAAGACCATACGGAAGCCACTGTACTGCCTATAAGCCAGCTGTGCCATTCACAAAGGAAGACCATACAGAAGCCACTGTAAGCCAGCTGTGCCATTCACAAGGGAAGACCATGCAGAAGCCACTGTACTGCCTATAAGCCGGCTGTGCCATTCACAAGGGAAGACCATCCAGAAGCCTCTGTAAGCCAGCTGTGCCATTCACAAGGGAAGACCATACGGAAGCCACTGGTACTGCCTATAAGCCAGCTGTGCCATTCACAAGGGAAGACCATACAGAAGCCACTGTAAGCCAACTGTGCCATTCACAAGGGAAGACCATACAGAAGCCACTGCCATTCTCCAGGAAAGAAAGGAAAAATCTAAGAATGCTACACCCCAGCAAGTCAAAAGGAATGGGACAACTTGCAGTACTGGCAGAAGGCAGTACTTGCACTTTGCCCTCATGCAAACTAACTGATATATTCCTTTGGCCAAATCTTCAGATGAGAAAGAAGATAGAACAGAGTTTATGAACACAGACCACTCATCGCAAGAACTAGTGTGATTTGACAAAAGGTCGTCAAAATAGCAGCCTTGGTTCAGGTGATTGCTTCTGCCGCAGCTGGACAGTTTCTTACTTGGGAAAATTTAGGGTAGCTATAGGAACTATTATACAGTCTACAACTGTTCTCACCACTTTGTCTTTCCTGAAAGTATTGAATTAGTTGATGGACTTGCAGAGAACTCATTAGAGGATTCACAGGTTCAAAGGTGTTTACTAGACTAACGACCACAAGGGCCTTTTTAAGCCTAGAAAAACATCCAGTGAGTCAGCAAACTGTTGCCTAGCCATCCCAAATCTCTGACAAGTTCTGATACCCTTGATAAGAGTAAGCATGGGCCTGGGAGAGGAGCCATTTACAGGTTACCCGTGTCCATTAGAGACATAGGTGCCAAAACAGGGATTGATGACCTAGCCTGACAAAACTGACTCTGCAGTCCATTAGATGTTGTAACAAGGGCTGATTATGTTTAAAATAAGCCTCACTCAACTGTGTAAATTGATAGGAGGTTTGTTCTGTCATTAATATGCTCAGTGTGTATACTTGGTTTAGAGCAAGATCTGGATAATTCAGTACTGTACTGGACTGTCTGGGACCATGTGATCTCTGTGTTATGTGACATAAATGGTAGGTACTGCATAGGGCAGTGAGTCTACCTATTTCTTTTTATGACTGCTGTTAAGCATGTTTTTAATGCCTGTCCATAAGGCAATGGTACTATGAAGTTAAAAGGAACTAGGAGTGGGAAGGATGTGATGGCTATTATACAATGACGGGCCATTAACATTTAAACATTAGCATGCTGATTGATCAGCCCAACTAGCCTGCCCACTGTAAATTAAGAATATACCAATGGTAGAAGTCAGACCACTAGACTATCATTAAGCAGCCAGACTTTATCTATTGGTATGTGTAGACATGCATTATTCTGAAGGAAAGGACATCTGAAACTGAAATGCTGTCATTTTTTAGTAAATCTGTTCTTCATAAAATTTGTGGTTTTCTGACAAATCCCTGAGGAACAAAGTCACTAAATAATGACATGTATTTCAATTTCATACTTTCTTTCCTTCATTCAATACAAAAGTGCAAAATTACCCATACCCTCCTTTATTTAATCCACATTTCTTAAAATAAGAAAAAAGGCTGTAACCTCCAGACAGTTTAGAAGTACTTAAAAGAGCAAAGAAAATACAAGAAAAATCAGGTACATTCTGCAAAACTAAAGAAACATACCTGACTTTCCTTGTATCTTCCCATTTCTCATACCTCTACACTGTCAGTAGGTTATAGCTTTGTTTTCTTTTTTGCAAAAAAAAAAAAAAAAATGAAAAAAATAGGCAGCAGAGATCTTCCTATCTCCATTGCATGCTTTCCCAAACACTGATGTACAGCATAAACTTGGGAATGGAAATCCCATAAGCACGTGCAGTACATAAACAAAGCAGAAGAACATCATGTTGTCGTTATTCAAAGACATTATTTAAGAAAAGTAAGTAATATAATAGCAATAACCGACTCCATAGTGCTGTATAATTGAAGATTTACCCACAGTTGACTTTGTTTATTCACAAGAACTTCATCCTCATGACTAAACCACACCAACCATAGGTAAATCTTCAATATACCACACCCTTATCATTAGTTATTGCTATATAAATCAGTTCCTCCTACCCCCATCAGGAATTTAGTACAATGTGCCTGTATCACCTCTTGATACAGACAGGAAAGAACAATGAAGCATAGGAAGTAAAAGGTCTAAGTGCCACTAGAGTTACAGGATTATCCCCTGTAGTTGCAATTGATGCACCTCTTAATGCTGATAAGCTTATCATTTTTTACTTCCTTTGAAATTATGGGAAGATCAAAACTATAACGTTTTTGGCTGCATGTCCCCTCCCCCCCCTTTAGACAAGCTGCTCCTTACTTGTAAGTAGTAATGGCGTATAATGCAGTGTATGGTGCAACTAGCCACTCACCAGGTCAACATTTTAACATAGAATCTACAAGAATTGAATGCAGGCTTTAATAAGTCTTCAGTAAGTTATACTGATTGCAGATTTGTATAGCATGCCTATAGGGAACCTATAGCAATTTAAGGTGTGGAAAGGCTGGTATGTAGCCTTCTATAATTCAGAAGTATCCACAGAGGTAGCTATATTAAGGCATAAAAGTATAGGATGACGAAATCTCTAGACTAATAGGGAAGTGGGTGCTTGCTCAAATCAGCATCCTATTGAAGTGCTGTCACTCATAACGCTGAGTGAGGGCAGACCGAAAAAAGATAATCAAAAATCCAGGAGAAGAACAAATCATGAATGTTGCTCTTTTCCTTTTAACTTCTGTTTTTTCCCCTGCACCCCCAAATGTATGCCAACTGTGAGATAACCATACTTCAGAGAAAAGAGAATATTCCTGGAAATGGCCATCTCAGACTTTATATGCAAGTCCGTTTTTTTGGCTATTCAGTCCTTGTGTTTTGGGACTTGCTGTAGTAGGCCCTAACATTTCAAATCATTACCGCTCAGATCATGATATTGCAGGGTTACCTCACTAAAGGCAATTTCTATAGACCAAACCAGGAATATTTCACTCCCTTTTCATGAAGAATGATGAACAAGAATTTCATACCTATTCTGAATGGGGTACAGTTTAATATGGTACTAGAATACAACAAAGATTGGATGCTATTAGGGAGATCTTAATTAAATATATATAGCAACTGTATATATTAAATCCTGGGTGACCGAGTTCTGCCTGGTAGATATTTGGTGAACTTTACATCCTAGCAGCATGGAATTCATGTTTTTGCTTCCAGCACTGGAATGTCAAGCAGTCTGGATTACTTTCTTATTAGCAGCTCAATAGTAGCTTGAGACAATTATTCTAAAATGATGCCAGATGTAGATCATATCTGAGTGGTAGTTTAGGTCAAGGCCCTCAAAACCAGTATGGTAGAGACATTTCTACTCAAGAACCCAGTTGTGCTAAATCAAATTAAGGTGTCCAACTTTTATGGCAAAAGAGTGGGGGAGATAGGATGGATCTTATTATCCAATGGGAAAGGTTTAGGCTAGCCTTCCTGAACTTTGAACTATTTAAGAGCCATGTAGAAAAAGTATCATGAGAAAACTTGGGTAACTATGTAAGCAGGATTGCTGACCTCGCTAGATGATTTGTTGAGATGTGTTGCACCAAATCCTTTCCCCTAAAGAAATTAATCGGATAACAAAAAAAATCCATTGCATTGCAATTCTCTCTCCAGAAGAAAGATGGGATAGACTGAAATTATTGAATTGGACAAAATGAAATCAAATGTCCAAAGCTGCTAGTGCAAAGACTGAGGGAAAGGAAGGAAGCAAGACAACACCATTTTAAGTATAAAGGACACCACTGGACAGTTAGTCCACCCAGCACTCACAATTAACTTAAATTTGAAAACCTTCTACCAAGCCTTGCCAAAAAAAAAAATGCTTAATATCCCAGAGCTGCTATGAGAAGAGCTTCTCAAAAGCCGACTTCACACTTCTAAAGACTGGTGTGGTCTCTTTTAAGGCCCCCGAGCCTGCGGAAACCATTACTCAAGCCGCTGAATCACTTACGAATGCCTTCTACCAGCACCTACAGGACTGCATGGATCAGGCAATCCCAAACAAAACAAAGACTCTTTGTACCAAAGGCAAGCGTCCAGTCTGGTGGACCCCAGCCATAAACAAGCTCTACAACAAAAGGAGGAAGCTACTACAAGATAGAGCAAAATCCTTAAAAGGGAAGACACCTTTGATCATTATAAGTAAAAAACTAAGATCTCTCAAAATCATCCAAGGCAAATTTTGAGAGAAAAGTCGCTAAGGACTCAAAGACAATCATAAGGCCTTCTTTAGCTACGTTAGAAACCTGGGAGGAAACTCCCAGATATGCTCAGAATTAGTTCAAAATGATGTAAAAATGACTGAACCTACAGACATTGCCAACATACTGGCTGACAGGTTCAGTGCAAACTCTCCCCAAAAGGTGAAATATCTATACCAGAGGATTGTAGCCCCCCAAACATCTCTAACGGTCAGGTGAGAACTGCTCTCTCCAAGGCAAAAAACACAGCATCCATGGGACCAGATGGTGTCCCCGGTTGTGTGCTCCACGAACTCAATGAGGAATTAAACCCGCAGTTAGGGCAGCTGTTAATCTTAGCCTCACCTCAGGATACGTGCCCAAGGAGTGGCGTACGGCAACTGTGGTCCCACTTCACAAAGGTGGTGCCTCCACCGACCCTGGAAATTACCGTCCCATCAGCTTGACAAGCCTGATCTGCAAAGCTATGGAGAGGATCATAATGGAACTCATAAATAAAGACATAGGGGACTTGCAGACTTTGGATCCGACCCAGTTTGGCTTTGCCAAAGGCAGATCATGCCTTTTAAACTTGGTTGACTTTTTCGAAACAGTCACCAAGGCCATTGATGAGGGAAAGGCAGTCCACACAGCCTACCTTGACCTGGCAAAGGCTTTCCACACAATACCCAACTCGCGTATCATTGAAAACTCATCAGCTTAAATGTAAACCCATACGTCACAAGATGGGTTGCAAACTGGCTAAGTGACAGAACCCACAGGGTCAGAGTTGCTGGCGACATGTCAGACTCAAAGCCTGTCACAAGTGGTGTCCCACAGGGCTCAGTCCTGGGCCCACTCCTGTTCGGCATCTACTTTTCAGAAGTACAAGCAAACACAGGAGGATTATGGCTGACAAAATTTGCAGATGACTGCAAACTGGGCCATAGTTGAGAACACATCTGACACAGATATCCTTCAGAAGGGTCTTATAGAAACGGATAACTGGTGCCAGAGCCATGGCCTAAAGTTAAACGCCAAACAATGCATAGTCATACCCTTCGCTGAAAACAAGGTTACCCCTAGCTACCATATAGGCGGCAACCCACTAAGCACAGAAGAGGTTATCAGGGATCTGGGGACCCAGGTTGACAGTAACCTTTCGTTTGACACTCACGTTGCCAAAGTAGTTAGGAAGACCTTCTACATTGCCCACCTGATCATGAAGGGATTCACATCTAGATCAAGGGAGGTCATCGTCCCCCTGTACTCATCACTCATCAGACCAATGATTGAGTACAATGCCCCATTCGGAATGTATCTGACATGACACCTGCAGCAACTGGAAAGGCCCCAAAAGTTCCTCACCAAAAGGATAAAGGGTCTCAAAAATATGTCCTATGCTGCCCGACTGAAGGAACTCCAGCTCAGAGGTGACCTGTGCCTGACATACAAGGCCATGTCCAACCCAGAATTGATGAACATGCTTCACCTCAAAAAATCTAGATCCCTCAGAACTACAAGGGTGGGCGACTTAAATCTTGACACGGTTATTAATAGGATGTGCTGGAGGGACAGATTCTTCACCCAGAGACTCCCTATGCTGTGGAATAAAATCCCGGTACATGTGAGGCAGAGCACCTCGCTGGCTTTGTTCAAGAGAAATCTTGACCAATGGATGGGAGATCGCAGATATACCCCAGGGATTATCTCAGTGTCACTGCTTGACAGAGGCACAGCAAAATAATGGGCATAGTATCCTCCAAACTAAAGGGGTGGCGAAAGCCACAAAACTCTGGGCTAGGCTTATAAATGCCCTTGGGCAGATAGCCTAGTATGAACCTATGAACCTATAGTAACACAACCTTTTATTCTAGCAATTTTCTAAGTTTATAAGATTATTTGAAATTTATCCTGATTTTGGGACTGCATTACCCTGTTATTTGCTTTGTCCAGGTTTTTTGTGCTAAGGTTGACAGCTATGGCAAGAACTGAATTCCACTGAAAATCTTTGAGGGCTGTATTCCCTCATTACTGGGTTTGTCCAGGTGTTTTGTGCTAAGAGGTTGACAGCTATGGTGAGAACTGAATTCATTAAATGATAGCCATTTAAGTTTCAGTCTTCCTTTCTTTCACAAAGCAGCCAATTTGGCATAGTGGTATGTTGCTCTGACTGTTTTGCACAGGGACCTTGGCAGTAAAATGTATGGTGGTAACACAGCATTTTTCTTTCACAAAGCAGGTGATTTGGCATAGTGGTATGTTCTGACTCTTTTGCACAGGGACCTTGGCAGTAAAATGTATGGTGCTAACACAGCATTTTATTCTAGCAGCTTTCCAAGATTATACAAACAATGTTTAATGTATCCCTGGTTTTTGCCCTTTTGGCCCACCCCAATAAATTTGGCTTTTCCCAGATTTCTTGTGCTGCAAAGTTGAGATGCAGTTGAGTATTGAGTAGATTTTACAAGGAGCTGAGAGCTGCAGGGGAAGAGAAGTTTAGTGTTGATTATGCTAAGTCAGCTTGCATTGCTAATAGCACAACAGGTTGTGTACTTGCTTTTGATGCAGAAGGTTGTTGGTTCTACTCCCATAAGGGGTGAATGCTGTCGTACTGAAAGTTAAGATACTAACTATGAGCCTGTTATCAGTTTGCCATCTATTTCCTATTGCAATATTATTAGCTTATTTTTAATGTAATTTAGGCAATTTATTCCTCCGGGGCATCAGACACTTTATTTTTCGATGAAACCATGAAATATAAAGGTGTTTGTTAGCAGCAACCTCTTCATTACAGATTTATTTAACGTGGAATTATTTAGATGACTTTTTTACTACTTCAGAGATTGTGCATATTTACTGATAATGGTGAACTGTAGAACTGTGCATATTTACTGATAATAGTGGACTGTAGAAGTTTGAGTAGACTTTTATGATGGAAATGTTCTGAATTGGGCAGTTTTGTCATTGGTGCATGCGTTTTGTTTCATTGTTTATTGGAAAAATGTTCAAAGCAATAGGAAGGTGTATCAAAGAGCACATGTATGTTTCATATGCAAGGGGCCTATGATTTTAAAACAGCCCAGAATTAATCTTTATTTGCCACGGGTAAAATGTATTTTCTTTGAATGTGGGTTTCAATGTTGTTTCAATGAATGTGAGTTTCAAGGGCAGAGAAGTTTTAATGCCAAGTTTGTTTAGCAGATGTCTTAGTGTTTGTGCCGTAAAATGCAAAATAAACTTTCAAATAAAGTTCAAATCATCATAGAAGTAAATCAGTATGCACATTAGAGTTTATGGTAAATGGAGTGAAATTGCCAAGTAATGGCTGCAGGGGGAGGCTCCATTCGACCATGGTTTTGTGAGGGGGAAGGGAGGCAAACTTAGGCAGCCCCAGCTGAATTATACCTCCCAACTGTCCAGATTTTCAAAGAATGAATAGATCTTTTGTTTCTTATTTTTGGTTTGTTCCTCATAAAATGTATGTTTTTTCTGGCAAATCATTTAGGAATTAATTCACTAAATAATGACACACTGAGTTTCAGACTTCATAACCTTCAGAAAAATGTATGCTAAAGTAAGACCTGTTCTATCAACTGTCTCAGTTTATACAAGAGCAATTTTTAGTACTGTTTATATGTTCCCCCACTATATTTGGCCTTGTCCAGATTTATTGCATTACAGGTTGAGAGGTACATGCAAATAAATTGCTTTATAGAATTAGGCATAGCCAAACCTCTCAACTGTCCCTGATTTTGGCTCAAAATGTTGCTCTTCCCCTAATGATCCCTCTGTAAAATAGCAATTTTGGAAGAAAACATGGAGGGTTTATAATTAAGAAATAACTAATCAGATTACTTTTATTTCAGAAATGCATGTAGATTATTTTATTTTGTCAGCTGCTCAAGTTAGCAGTACTAATATTAAAGTGTCCCTTCTTTGACAGGTTCCCAGCTGTATTGTGTTGCTATTTTATATTTTTACATCCACATTTTTGGTCCATTTTTCATAAAATTGTGTTTTTTTGGCAGATTAGTGACAAATCATTAAACACTGAAGTTAGAAAATAATGACAGACATTTGAGTTTCAGATTTCATACCATTCAGAAAATTCATACTAATGCAAGACCTCTATTATCTTTCTAAGTTTATAAGAGCAATATTTTAAAAAATGTCCTTATTTTTGGGCCTTTGTCCCATTTCTTTTTATGGCTTTGTCCAGATTTCTTGCTCTGAGGTTGAGAGGTATGACAAAATGTGTCAGGGCCATCACAAGTCAGCCAGAGACATTTCAAACTGTGACATACTTGTTGCACCCCACTCCCCCATGTAGTGACTCTGGATGTGTCGAAGCAAGGCAAGGAGTAGTTATGCAGTGTAAATGTGCAGAGTACCCCCCCCCCCCATCCAAGGTAGACACAAGTACTAGAGTGGCTTTTCATCTGTCCTTGATTTTTACAGAATGGTCTGTTTTTTGTCATATTTTTTGTACTGTTGATTTATGCTTATTACTCAAAGTACCTGTTGCTCTGTGTTTAAGTAGCAATACTTCAATGACCATCAGGTAAGCTTGGCTGAGATTGCAAGATGCAAGTAAGCTTTAATAAACATACTGTTAAAGAATTGCCAACATTGAAAGCCTTTCTGTTGCCATGTAGAGAATACTTAACTAGATAATGTATAAGCCTTGGGTATTGAAATGCATATGACAGTATTGTAATAAAGGACAGGATTACATTATTTTAAGAGTCTCATTACACTTGGATACTTCAGTCATCTCTGCAGGCTTTACCCGTAAACAGAATGCCAATCGTGTGGTTCATAACCTGTACAGAAATCCTTTTAAGCAATGTATCTTGAGCTTATTTCTTGTTTGCTTTTCATTTTTTACTTTGATCATGTTTTCCCCATGAAACAAGTAGATGTCAGGCAGCAGGTCTTTTTTTTTTTTTTTTTGGATAAGGAACATTTTTACAAGTGGGGACATAAGAGATTTCTACTTTCAGCATGTTACTTGGTACTTTAATAAAGCTGAATATAAATTATAATTAGAACTGCAGTGCAAGAAGTGGTTTGAGTTGAGTGCTGCTTGTTTTTCTTATACTTGATTTTGACTGGCATTCCATTAATGTATTTCTTGTTTTTCTTATTGATTTTGACTGGCATTCCATTAATGTATTTAAAAAAAGTAATTTATTTTTTCAGGCCTCGCAACCTTTTTTGTTTCCATCTAGATATTAAGCTGTCATGCAGCCAATGCATTGAAATATTTTTATTCTTCTACACTTCATTTTGTCTTGATTGGACTCTCATAATGATGGTTTGGCACCCAGGGCAATATATTTAGTTTTTGTGGTTTTGAGCATAGCTCCTCCCCCTTCTAGTTGGCCCCACCCCTTCCCATTGGCCCCACCCATTCAGCTGTCTCCTGCAGCCCCCCTTTGATTTGAAGTCACCAGCCACCACTGGTACTAGGATTTAGTTTCTGTACAAAAGGGAAAATGAATTAATATGCTTTCCTATTGTTTAGGTAAGTACAGCTGTTACTCTAGAAGGAACATGTAGAAGGAAGGGATAGTGGTGGTATTCTTTAAAACACTTTTCTTGGGACCATTAAACATTATGCATCTTTAGCATTATATCTCTCAACTGTCCAGAAGTACGTCAAATGTCCAGATTTTTGCCTTATACTCTTGGTCTGTCCCTCAATCTGTAGTTTTCTGGCAAATCACTGAGGATTGAAGTCACTAAATAATGATACACACTTGAATTTCAGACTTTATATCTTTTAGAACATGCATATTTACACAGATCATGTTATTCTAGCAACTTTCTAAGTTGATAGGAGCGAAATTTAAAATCTTTCTTTATTTTGGGTCCATTGTTCCTCATTATTTCAGTCTTTATCCAGCTTTCTTGCACTAAGAAGCATAAAGGTATGAATTAACATTCATAATTCTCATATATTTGCTCCCAGTTACCTAATGACTGCCCGAGCCATCCCTTGTTGGGGGTAAAAATCCATCTGCAGCATCATCACCTAGCCAGAAGTTGTTGAGGTTTCTCTTTGAGGCCCCACTATTTACACTGCAAATGCCCTAGAAGTGCTAAAAGGATGTGCATGCAGTGGATGATGGGGGAGGGGGAGCATCTATGTCCCAGTGGGTAACTTGGAGTTAGGAAACTATGCGCCCCTGGTAATATTCATGACTGTACTCTCCCTGGTCTGACTCAGGGAATGGTATGGGATTCAGACCCCTGGGGTACATTTCTAGTCACCCTTAAAATGAGCATGAACACACTTATGCCTCATCATTCCTATTCCTTCCAAGTCTCCTTCACCATTGCCTGTACTGTATTCCAGTTCAGTTTGTCTGTTAACAAATTCCATCCCTGTGGGCCACAGACATGGCTATTTCCATAGCATTCACTTTTGTGCATTTGTCTTAACATGGTATTTAGGAACTATGATGATTCAAAGAAGCAAAAACAAACACAGTCTCGTAAAGTAAAGATATACTAAGTCAGCAAGGCTTTTAATAAGTGTTTTTATAAAGTAATTGGGTAGTAAAATGTAGAAAGCAGAACTTAATAAATAGTAAGAAAAATACACAAGCTGCAGCAAAAAGTTGGTCCCGAATAAAAAAAACACAACACCAAGAAGAAAGAGTGGTCCAACAAACACGGCCAAATCCAGTTCAAAAACACACAAAACGTTTAACAAATAAGATGAAAAAGATAAGCACTTTCAAGCATTAAGCTGCTCTTCAAATCTAAAAGTTGCAAACTAGGAAGCAGCACTTTAAGCAGAAACACACATCCCATTCAATAAAAACTACCTAGTCAGAAAATACAAGGAATGTTTCAATGAAGCAGCTGTCTTGAAAGCAGTGCAGGTCTTACAGGTACAGTCTCATTAAGACCAGGAGTCTTATATGCTTGTTCATAGGTAGGTACTAGGCTATCGGCCCAAGGGCCTAAGTAAGCCTAGCCAAGAAGGCTCCTTGGCTTACACCACCCAAGAAAGTTATTTTCCTGTGCCCCTGTCAAGCAGAGCCACAGAAGTGATCCCCGGGGTGTATTTCCTATTTCCCATCCACTCATCAAGATTTTTCTTGAAGACTGCTAATGAGGAACTTTGCTTGGCATAGATGGGTAGCTTGTTCCAGAGTATAGGAAGTCCCTGAGACAGGAATCTATCCCTTCAGCATGTCCTGTTTATTGTGGTGACTAGGTTTAGGTCCCTAGAGCGTGTAGCTCAGAGGGATTGGGATTTCTTAAAGTGTAGCATGTCCAACAGCTCTGGTTTAACATAGCTTTATATGTTAGGCAGAGATCTCCTCAGAGTAGATGATGTGCTACAGAGTAAAGCTGGAGTTTTTTGAAACAATCAGTGTAGGACATCTGTTTGAGGCCAGTAATCTTCTTTGTGAGGAACTTCTGAGGCCTTTCCAGCTGCTGCAGATGTCTTGTGAGGTACATTCCAAAAGAGGCATTGTACTCTATAATCGGTCTAATGAGTGCCGAGTAGAGGGGAACAATAACCTCTTTTTTCCAGGATGAGAACCCTTTTGTGATGAGGTGTGCCACGTAGAAGGATTTCCTGACTACTGTGGCAATGTGATTATCAAAGGAGAGACTACTGTCCACCTGGGTCTCAAGGTCTCTTATCACACATTCAGCATTAAGTAGGCTGCTGTTTATGTGGTAGTTCACGGATACAGAGTTTTTACCAAAGGGGATGACAATGCACTTTTTGGCATTGAGCTTGAGGCCATGCCTTCTCAGTGAGGACCACAGAGTAGGATGTCCACATCATTTGGGGACTCAACTATGGCTCCTTGTTTGCAGTCATCTGTGAAAGTCATTAGCCAGAGGTCTTCTGTGTTAGCCTGTACTTCACAGAAGTAGATACCAAACAGGCCATGACCTCAAACTAAATGCCAAAAAGTGTATAGTCATACCCTTTGGCAAAAACAAAGTGCCCACAAATTACCACATAGGTGGTAATCCATTAAGTACGGAAGAAGTAATTAGGGACCTGGGGACCCAAGTTGATAGTAATCTCTGCTTTGATAACCACATTGCCAAAGTGGTTAGAAAAACCTTCTATGTAGCCCACCTTATCATGAAAGGATTCTCATCTAGGTCAAGGGAGGTCATCGTGCCCCTTAACTCATCCCTCATCAGGCCCATAATTGAATACAATGCCCCATTTGGGATGTACCTTACCCGACACCTGCAGCAACTAGAGAGACCCCAAAAGTACCTCACAAAGAGGATCGAGGGACTCAAACAGATGCCATATGCTGCTCGACTGAAGAAACTCCAGCTCTACTCAGTTGCATACTGCCTGTTCGGAGGTGATCTATGCCTGCTGTACAAAGCCATGTCAAACCCAGAATTAATGGACATGCTCCACCTCAGAAAATCCAAATTCCTTAGAACTATGTGCTCGAGAGACCTGAACCTGAGCACAGAAATAAATAGGACATGCTGGAGGGACAGATATATAACCCAGAGGCTCCCTTCACTCGGGAATAGAATCCCAGTCCATGTTAGGCAGAGCCCCTCACTGACTCTCTTCAAGAAGAATCTTGATGAGTGGATGGGAGATCGTAGGTTTACCCCGGGGATTACTTCTGTGTCACAACTAGACATAAGCACAGTAAACTAACCTTAAAAAAGGGCACAGTAAACTCATTTCAAGGAGTGGAGAAAGCCAAACACTTGGCTAGGCTTGTAAATGCCCTGGGGCAGTTAGCTTAGTATAAACCTATGAACCTATAAGGAGAGGTCCCAGGACTGAACCCTGTGGTACTCTACTTGTCACTGGTTCGAAGTCAGATTTGGAGTCTGCAATTTTTACAGTGTGGGTTCTGTAACTGAGCCAGTTGGCAACCCATCTTGTGACGTAGAGATTTATGCCTAATTTAGTGAGTTTAGCTATAATTCCAGAATGGGGGATGGTGTCCAAAGCCTTGGCGAGGTGAAGATAGGCTGTGTGAACCATCTTACCCTTGTCTATGGCTTTGGTGACTGTTGATCAGGTTCAGAAGGCATGACATGCCTTTCACAAACCCAAACTGGGTGGGGTCCAGAGTTTGGAGGTTACCAATGTCTTTGTTTATGAGTTCCGTAATGATCCATTCCATGACCTTGCAGACCAGGCTCATCAGGCTAATAGGGCGATAACTCCCAGGACCAGTGGTGGCTCCCCCTATGTGGAGTGGGATAACTGTTGCTATGCACCATTCAGTGGGCACAAAGCCTGATGTGAGACTATTATTGAACATGGTCTTTAGGTGGGGAGCCAGTTTGTTCTGAAGTTCATGTAAAACGCAGTCTGGGATGCTGTGTTTTTGGTTTTAGAGAGTGCAGCTTTTACCTGAAAAGATGTGATTACAGGGACTCTGCATTCTTCCTGTATAGATATGGGCCCATTAGGGTGTGAGAGGGGGGTAAAGTTTGCACTGAACCTATCTGCCAGGATGTTGGCAATATCATTTGGTTCTGTAATTTTCGTGCTATTGTGCTGTAGCTCAGAGCAGATCTGGGTGTTGCCATTCAGATTTTTGACATAGGTATAGAATGCTTTGTTGTTGCCCTTAGAATCAGTGGTGATTTTTTTTTTGTAGCTAGCTTTGGAGGATCTTATAAGGGATCTCAGCTTCTTACTGAGGTTGACCAAGCAGCTCCCCCACTCATGGGATTTTACTCTCTTTTGCAACAGTTTCTTCCTTTTGTTGTAGAGTTTGTTTATGGCAGGGGACCACCAGATTGGCTTCCTTTTTTTGGAGGATAGCATCTTGGTTCTGTTTGGGATAGCACGATCCATGCACTCGTGTAAGTGCTTATAGAGTGCGTTTGTGTAGGATTCATCAGTTGTAACTGTGTTGTCCATCTGCATGGTGTCATGAAGTTCACCACTTCCATCTTAAGAAGCATGACGTTGGCTTTGAAGAAATTTTTTACCGTGGTTTCCTTAATGGTGGGTGGGGGTGGGATGGTGATATCTAGGGTGATTAGCTTATGTTGGGATCTGACCAATGAGGAGTTTATTTCAGGTGTGGAACACCGCGATTACTCATGTTGGTAATGACTAGGTCTAGGATATTGTTGCCCCTGGTGGGGGTGAGGATAAGTTGATCCAGGGCATTGGAATTTATGAATTCCAGAAAGCGTTGAGCGAAGGAGTTTTTACATGAGTAGTTTTCCCAGTTAATGGTGGGGTAGTTGAAATCGCCCATTATTAATGTGTTTGGTTGAACCCTAATATTTTCCAGTATATCAAGAAAAGAGGAGTGGGAATCCTGGGGCATGGTGGATGCAGTTTTGCCCAGAATTAGTTGCACTTGGATAACCTCGGATGCATTATTCTGCGCAACTAGCCTGGAGGTGTGGATATCCTTAATGAATATGGACACACCTCCGACTTTGGTGTTCTGGTCCAGGTTAGATGTCAGAAAAGTGTGGTATGAGTTTTAGCCTGGTAATGCAGGGGTGCTCTATAGAGCCTTGAACCAGGTCCCTGTCACTGCACAGATATCGATGTTCTCCATTTTAAGGAGTGCCTCGAGTGAGTGCATTTTGAGATTTAGACTTCTAGCATTGAGTAGCATTACCCTCATTTTTTGCTTGCCTGTTCCTGTTATGGTGGTGAATTTGTCATTTGAACCTTGCCTAAAAAAGGCACTATAGGGGCGGCAACAGCCTTAGCCAGTATCCAGAATCCCAGGGGCGACAGGTGCAGGCCATCTCTGGCAAAGCATCATGGTCTGTCGACCATGTCATCCCAGGCAGACAGATACTGGATCCCCTTAGAATTACACCAGAAGCTTAGCCAATTGTTGAAGTCAATCATTTTGCCCTTGTACTGCGATGTCATTCTGGGCAATGCCAAGATGCTACTCAGGTCTAGGGTCATACTTGCCTGGGCTACAAGATTGGAGAGCTCTTCCATGTCTCTCTTCATGTAGTCCAGGGAGGTACGTATCAGGTCCTTCACACCAACATGGATAATGACAGAGTCATATTTGTACTTGTTGTGGAGTGCCCTGAGTGTGTGTGTTATGTGGTGGATCCTGGCACCTGACAGGCAGCTGACAATAGAGGAAACAGATGAGGCAGCCAGAGGCTCAGTTAATCAATGGGGTGGCGAAAGCCGACACACTCTGGCTAGGCTTAAAAATGCCCTCGGGCAGATAGCCTAGTACCTACCTACCTAATAACCTTCTGCTTGTTTAGCCTGGTGAGTGGGACATCAATGTGCCTGACCATAGAGTCACCTATGATTAGTGTGTTGGGTACATTGGTTTGCCTTATGGGCTGTGGTTTATTGGCACACTGAGTCTGTGGGCTGTGTGTCATTTGGGTTGTGTTGGGGGGTGGAAGTTGCTTGCGTTTCTGCTTTGGAGGTCTCTGTTGCTTGAGCAGATTATTACTGAGAGCCTCTGCAAATGGTTTTGTGTTTCTGTGTGTGGATTTTGGTGGTGTAGGTTCAGTGGGACAATGTGATGAGTGTGGTGTGGTGCAAGTGTTTACCTTCTCCTCTTGACTGTCAAGTTCAGTCTTGGTTGGAGAGAGCTTTACCTCCAGTTTCGCTAGATAAGTGCATCTCTCACAGGTTGTGGTGTTGGGTGGTAGGAGGAGAGGGTTGTCTGTGTACATGAGGCAATTGCTACATTGCCTCAAGATGCCCAGATTCACCAGATAGACAGGAGAAAACACTGGGAGCTGTCCCTTGGATATGCCTGAATAAAAAACTACTTTCCTCTAGCCTCACAATCTACTTCATCTCTACCAGTTCAGTACTATGAACAATGTTACCTCTTCTCTTATTCTTCTTCACCAGCTGTAAAACCAAAAATGAAAAAGTATGCCCTGGATTCATAGAAACCTGTTTCATAAGTGCATTGTCATTTTCTTAATGATAAGACCAGTAGGCCTTGCTTCCTAAACTTGATGATATAAGTAAACAACACCATCAATAACATATCTGTTACTGTCAAATTCATGTCTGAGTTGGCATGGAGGCAGCAAAATTGAAAATACAGTGAAGAAGTAAAAGTTGACTTTGAAAAGTAAATGTTAAAGTGGTCTGAAAAATTTCAGAACAAGTAACAGAAAGAGTTTGCATTAATGAAGTTTACTGAATTGCTGAACCAGCTGTATGTGAAATTTTACAAACTGCAGCATAACAAAGAAGAAAATATGGCCACAACAGCAATGACCTAAAGAAGAAAAAAAAAACCATCACAAAACTTGAGAAATGTTTGCCTAAACCAAATAATAATGAGCTTTGGTCTAGCAATGGTGAAATTGGCAACGGTCTATTTAACAAATCATAAAATATTGAAATAAATCCTAAAAGTTGTCTGTCCAAAGCAATTAGCCTTGAATGAGTTTACAAGATTCTAGAATAGTTGAATGTACAGCTGGAGACTTACTGGATTACCATTAAAAAAAAAATATGGAAGGAAAGTTTGGCACAGAAGGACTGCAGAAAGGTAGATCTGTTTTTCCTTTACAGAAATAGTTAGGATTTGAAAGGGCTTATTGAAATGTATACCTGAGCACAGTAAGTTGATGCCATACTTCATAATTTGCTGTTTGTTGGTGTCATGGATCATATGCACCTTAATGGAAGGAATAGAATACAGAATTTGAGTTGTGTGAGTTTCCTCAAAGAGCCACTAGGAAAAGTTATTTGGGTAGATTGAGAAGCATGTCTCTTTCTTTGTAATGCAATTGCTGTCTATTATTTGTAGATATTTTGTAAAGTAAATTCAATTTCATTAAAAAATGACTACTTCCTGCTGGGATGAGTACACTGCATTTTGTATGTACCCATCTCAAAATATGTCAATGCCGGATGCCAGGTGCTTGTTGACGTACAAATGTATATATTCCAATTTTACTTAATGCTGTTTGGTACTATTTCAGATATGCGGTGTATGAAATAAGTTAGTCCTGGTGTGAGGAGAAGGGATGAAAAAATAATAATCCTTGGACTATTGATAACAGTTATCTATTGGCAAATAATTAGCAGCAGATGTTTAAACAAAGATATTTGCTATTGTCAGCAGTGGCTCTTAGAGAAAAAAAAAGAAAACCTATTACATCACATCCATTCAGTTTGACTGATGGATATGGTTGTCTCTCAGATCAAATCCAGCAATTCTCCCAAGTGCACAAGCCCCAAATTCCTTCAAACTCCCATAAAGTATCTGTCCTCAAGCCTACATCAGATCTTTGCTTTTCTTAAATTCAGATGTTATCCAGGTGCTCAGTTCAGCTGCTATTGGAAAGGTCTTTTTTTTTTACTATACCTCATCTTACTCCTACAAATATCTATGTTGGTCAGTTGTTTGTAAAAAAAAAAAAAAAAAAAGAAAATGCCTGTTCTCATCTCTTACAAGTAATGAGCATAGAGTCCTAGTCACTTCCGCTTTCTTGTGCAATGAGGCTAATAACTCACAATTTTACAAATGTGTTATGTGCCTTGGGCCAGAACACTTTTCAGTGAACTGATAATTAAAGGCTTTAGCCTGTGTTGCTTGACGGAGCATAAAAACAAATTAATACTTAAAGGACTGCTGCCACCCATGCATAATAAGAACAAAGAGAAATATGGTAACAGAGGACCTAATATACAGAGAAAAAGCGAGAAAGGAAAGGCCAAGGATTCGGGCACCTCTTGGACAATGAAGACATCTTGACCAAAACCCCAGCATTAACCTCCTATACCATCTCCAATATGTTCTGTTTCTCTGATGCTGGGGCCCTCCTGCATCAAAACTATCATCATTTCAGACATGTTCCAGAACAAGATATCAACTGGACATTTAACTGAGAAATAACTCTCCAGATTACTCTCTTCCCACCCTTCTCCATTTTCTTTTCTTAGGTGTACCAGATTCTTAGCAGCACATCTAAAAAGGACTGGGACTGGATGATAAGGACATGTTTGAAGGCTCATATTGAAATGGGTGTCATCTCATCCCCCTCTGTCTCCAGGGCAGAATAGGTTGGCCCAAATTCTCCTTTCAAACTTTTTCCCTGGTTGCAGTTTCAAGACTGATGGCCTTAGAGTTGATGTCTTCTCTCAGCTTTTAATTTCGACAGCATCTAGCTTTGATTCCTCAAACTTGGCATCCTTGCATCTAACGCATTCATCACTCAATACACTTGAGGTCGAGAGAGTCTCAGGGACACGCCCTCACCTTTTGGACTTCTGCACATTCCTCGGCTTCAAATTGTTTTCAGTGCTGAAATTACCTGTGTTTGACATGTAAGTTCTGGTCTCCATATTCAATATCAGTGCTGCCAGGTTTTTTGGCATCAGTGCCAACCATCCTTGGTGCTGCTGACACCCATATCAGTGAGGACTTACGCTGCTGATGCTGGCAGACTCTGGATTGGCTTTCAGGGTTATCAAAGGAATGAATGCATCCTTGGTTGGAAGTCTACAGAAGTTCTGTTGATGCTGGTTCCAATCCCTGGCCCTCTTCAGTCTGTTATTTGTACCTCAACCCTTTTTTTTAATCATTCCCAGGGACAAAGCAGACCTGAAGTCTGAAGTCTTCATACTTCCTTCTACAGAGCCTGCAGTGGAGTTTTCTGGTGATTCAGATGCATCATCACTTGAAGGAAACATACATGCAAAAGGAGCTATATTAATTTCCTGAGGTGTCCCTAGACTCCAACACTGATTTGGTTGAAAGGATGTGTTTCTCCACAGTTTCCTCTAGAAGACATCTAATTTTGCAAGATCCTAGACGTGATGAACCAGAAAGGATCATGGCCCTCCTCTCCCCCTTCCAAGATAAAGGACTGTTATCTGAAGCATTCAGGTTTCCTGGTTGTAATCCCCCCCACACACACTTCTGATCAATCTTGTAGTGGAGAAAGCATGATAGGAGCCTGATTCAATAGAAGCAATACCCAGAAAGCCAGACAAAAATCCTTAATTTTGCTACGAACATGTAGCAATGGAATAAGAGTCTCTTGTAGAGTCCAGTTTTCAATGTTCAGTATATGTGTCACTCACATTTAAAGCCTTCTAAGAGTCCTTGTCTGAGTTTGGCAGCAGGTGCTTATGCCTTGGGCTCATTTGCATTGAGATGTTAAAATATATTACTTACATGAACCACTTCCAATGAGCCATAGCTGAATGGGCATTGGACTTTTTGATAAAACTGACCAGTCCACCATCTATGAAACAAGTTAAAGCTTATGTGGCCACAGTGTTGACAATTTCCTATGTCATCATGACACTTGCATGCAATGCATCTGATGAAGCAGCCAGAGCAGCTGAAGCAGATGTGACACTGAGATGGCAGGCCTGTCATCATCTTTGTGACTTTGTAGACTTTTTTTAAAGATTCCTTTGTAAACAACTCCTATGATAGACCCTCTCTCTTTGGACCTAGAGTGAGCAGGAAGGTAAGAAGCGGTCTGCCCCCGGAGTATGGTTTGAGCACTCCCCACCCAGAAATTCTACAAGGGGAATTAAAAGGATGCCAAAACACTTTGCTTCATGACGTCCCAATGCACATTCCTTTTACTACTTTTTTGACAGGGTAGGCCAAGGCAGAGGCAGCATTCAGTGGATGCTGCCCCAGGGTCAAAGGTAGTCTGTAAAACCAAGGATTCAGGGGACCCTTTATGGTGAAACAATGTCAGTGTCCCCAAAGGCTTGCACAACCACTCCAATCTGGAGGCATCTGTCATCTCTCTACTCAGATGTGTTGATGACCATCATGTAAAATAAATGGCAAGAAGAATAATATCCAGATGCTATACCATTCCCTTTTTCTCCCTTCCATATCAACAGTATCTACCATTCCCAGCAATTCCACCCCACCAGAGCAGAGTGATTAGAAGCCATCCAAGAGGTCCCACCAGAATCTCTTCCAGATTCTTTTTAGTTCCAAAGACAACCAAAGATCTTGACAACCTAAATCAGTATGTCACAAATACCCAGTTCAGGATGGTTATGGCTGCTACCAGTTTTGTCTTGCTTGTAGGCAAATGACTGGATATGCTTGATAAACCTCTGGGATGCTTAAATCCATGTCACAATTGCCAAGGACTCAAGGAGGTTACTGCAGGAGCCGGTCCATATCAGTCCCAAGCCCTGCACTGCATGGCAGTAGTCACAGCCCAGCTGCAGCTTATTGGAATCCACATTTTCCAGTACCTAGATGACTGGCTCCTTGCTGCTACACCAGTGGATTTGCTGATCACTGCCAGAGATTATTTACTTCAACTTTTCCTTCAGTATATATATAATTTCTAAAAAGTCCCAGCTTCAGCCTTCTCAGATGCTAATTTTCATTGGCTGCTACCTGGATACAACAGCTTGCATAGTAAAATTATCAAACCATAGACTTCAGTCACTGAGGAGTCCCCATATGCTCTCTGCTTGCTCTTCAATTTCTCCAGCAGATCTAGTCCTAAAGGTTCTTGGGGTGATTGTTTCATTCATACTTCTAATTCCATATGCTTGACTTTTAAATGATGTTACAACAGTGGGTGCTCAGTATACACTGGTCCCTCCTATGCACCACCTTGATCACTCCAGTTCATCTAACATCAGTAAAAACAGTGTTGTTGGTCAGACCTCTATCAGTCACTCTAGAATGACCATTCATTCTTCCCACACCAGCAACAACAGTCACCATGGGTCCCTACACCTTTGGAGTGATGGGTAGAATTACAACAGGATAATGTCCCAATGAACCTGGTGAGGTTTAGACACCATTCTTCAAATTAATATTGTGATGATGGCAGTTTTCTAGCTGTTGAGGGCCTTTGACTACTGTCTTCCTTCAGGAATGCTAGCCATTCATTCTGACAATATATAAGTAGTACTGTATATCAGCAGGCAGGAAGGTACCAGATCTTGTCCTCTCTGCAGAGAGACCATGAGAGTGCAGCAGTGGGTGATAGCTTTACCCTATTTTCTGACAGCAATGGACATTCTGGTAAAGCCTAAAGAAAAAAAATCACTAATGCAGACTGAATATCCAGATAGAAAAAACAAATCTTCATAAAAAAAAGCTGGATAACCACGGCTAAATTTACTCCACTTTAATAAAAACAGTACTTCAAAAACATATAGGACAAGCGTTTTCGCATAAAAACAAATGCTTCCTCAGATCCTCATATTTAACAAAGGCAGTACATACTATATTTATAATACAAACTGACCAATCACAATAATAAAAAATGGAGCCAAAGTGACATCACCATTAATAAGAGAATATTACATCTGAAATCATTTGTGCTTGTGATTCTTTAAGTTCCGCCCCTTAAGGGCGGGTTTAATACTAACATAATTGTTAAGACCAGGAAATCTATGTGCTTGCATCTTTAAAATCCATTTTAACTCATTCTGTTCCAAGTAGTTGTTTGCATCACCTCCTCTCAAAGTTTTATGTATACACTGTAACACCTTAAATGTAAACTGGTGTTTAGGGAACTCTAGCTGATGTTTGGCTAGTGCATTTTTATATCTCCCTTCCTTATACCTGAGAGGTGTTTAAATACTCTGTCTGTTAGTTTTTGGATAGTTTTGCAAGAGTCACATGTAGCCAAATATACTAAGTGCGTAGTAATGCAGTCAGCATAGAATCTAGGCTGAAATTCAAAATCTAGGGTAGGATGTTCAAATACTTGTTCCTTGCTCAACACTTTACACACTGAACAGTACCTACAAGGGTATGTCCCTAACCTTTGGTCTTTGTTCTTCATTACTTGCTTGTCATTACATAATAGCTGTTTTAAATTTTGACTATTTCTATATGAAAAAACTGGTGGCATTCCAACAAAATTAGCAATTTTGTTATCCAGTGTTAGAAGACGCCAATGTTTCTGTATTATGTCTCTTACAGTCTTATTATTGCTAGTATAGTTGGTCACAAAGGAGGTGGGGCATCTACCTTTATTATTCGTAACATTTCTTCTAGGCATATAAGTTCTATATGTCGTATCATTTACATTGTTTGTTACTATTCCTTGTTGATCATTATCAAGGCATTCTACATTGGGCCCATGGGTAATAGGTCCAGAGGCATTGCTTTGACTCACTAGTGTCATTAAACGTAGCACTCTAACTGTAGCACTATCATACCCTCTATCAATAAACATCCTTTCCAGGGCATCTAGCTCTGTCTCAAGGTCAGTTTTGTTATTACAAATTCTTTTTACTCTCAGAAACTAACTCTTAACTATACTAGAAAATACATGCCCTGGATGCATGCTATCTGTAGAGAGGAGACCATTTCTCCAACAAGGTTTCCTATATAGAGTTGTATTGATTCCACTGGCACCATTCTTCATGAGTGTAACATCCAGAAATTCCACTTGTTTATCAGAGTGTGTAACTGTAAACTTCAAAAAATTCGTAGTGCATTCTAGATATTCAACAAATAGTGAAAGAGATGTAGCGTCCCCTTGCCAAAGTATAAAGACATCATCCACAAAATACCTATAGAATTTGATGCCTCTACTCAAAACACTATCACACAAATGGTTACATTCCCAAAAGTACATAACCAAATTCACGTATGAATTGTCACTTGGGGTGCCCATAGCGATGCCCCATTTCTGAAGGAATAGTTGTTCTTCAAACATGAACACATTATTATCCAAAATTAAATCTAGTAATGTGCAAACTAAGCCAATATTACAGTGTGATACATGTTCATCTTTACCAAGTATATATCTAATCGCCTCCACCCCATAATCATTGGGTATGGAGGTGAAAAGGTTTTTAACATCCATTGTAAGCATTAGTAAATGGGTTACATCATTCATATCAGTAAATTCTGATAAATCATTTAGAAAATGTGTATTATCTTTCAGCATGGTGCCAGTGGAGAATACTACAGGACTTAATTGGCCCAAATTTCCATAGATGGAAAGAGGTTCAATTATCCAATCCCCTCCATCTACTATAGGTCTCATTGGTGGAGTGGTTAATGACTTATGATCTTCGGCTGTCCCTTAATAACAGGTATCTTAAGATAAGGTACACGAAAAAACTGATAAAGCTCTTTGTTAATCTCTCTGCTCATAAGTAGATCATACAGACATTCCCCCACATAGTTAACAATCCTTCTATATTGTGGCCAATCTATCCAGCAATAAGTTTCAGCATCATTCAATAAGTCAAACATTGCACACAAATAATCATTGGTATTCATTACAACGATCTCACCACCTTTATAAGATAGTCTAATGGTCAATTCTGTATTATGTATCAAGTTTTGCAAAGCTTGATGTTCATTAATATTCAGGTTATAAAATTTATTGCGTTTATCTTGATTTAAAATTTCAATAAAATCCCGTTCACAAGCTTGTGCAAACGGTTCAACATGAGCTGGTAAGTCTGGTGAAAATGTACTAGGCCTTTTATATATAGCATTAGATGTATTTTATGAATCACCAAAAATCAAGTTTAAGGCTATTCTTCCCGCAAACAGCCTCAGGTCAATTAAAACATCACTCACCCTAGTCATGGTTGCCAGAACAAAAGTTAGTCCTCTGTTTTAACACAGTTCTCTCATACTGGTCTAAACGATAGACAAATTCACTGTTAAATTTTCTAGCGTTTCATCTTTCATTGTGTCAGATCTCTCTCTGTAGATACCTTTCGCTTTTGTCTCTCCCTGCTGGAACGCATATACAGCAGTCTCTTTGACTGCACAGGAAGTGGTAAAAAATTTTCCACATCAAATGAACCAGTTTGTTTAGGTCTAGCACCCATTGATGCATAGTTGTTGTATTGTGGATTCCATAGTTTTTGGTTAGGGGGAGGTGTGTTGCTATCATCTTGACTGATTTTTTGACTGTTTGACTGTTTTGTTTGTCTAAGTCTTGTCTCATATATGGTAACGTTAGAGTAAACATTGTCGAATTATAGAGCTCACCTTTAAAGCACATGAGTAGATCAGCATGTTGTTGTTCAGTTTGTGTTAACAGTTGATCTTCTAGGGGTTTGAAATTCTCTATCATTAACTTAATATAGTTAAAGCCACAGACCACATTTAATTGCTGCCATCTCTTGAGGAGATCAGGATGGACATCTCCACAGGTCGGCATGTATGATATAACACAAAAGTGTAGGCATGCCTCCAAATGTAACCGTTGCCAAGTATAACGTTTACGTTTATATAAATCATTTTCTAGAGCTGTAAGATTTTTAGAGAAAGTCTCTAACTCATCAGAGTCTTGTATTATAGGCAATACATACTATATTTATAATACAAACTGACCAATCACAATAATGAAAAATGGAGCCAGAGTGACATCACCATTAGTAAGAGAATATTACATCTCAAATCAATTGTGTTCATATTAAACTATATAATAGTTTAACTATATATAGTTATATTAATATAACTATATTAAACCCGCCCTTGAGGGGCGGAAGTTAAAGAATCACAAGCACAAATGATTTGAGATTGGCATGCCCACTCTGGTATGCCCACTCCCTATTAAGCAACTGTGGACCAACTGTCATAAGAAGGAGTGCACAAGAGAACCATTGAGATGCATTGTGTAAGCCCATAAATAATTCAGGCATGGCACTCACTATCGCTGGTGAAAGACTTCACTAAAATATTAGGAGCTCTAATTCTAATATCTTTAACACTGTAAATTGGTTCTAGAAAGAGCTCAACCCTCCTAACAGCTTGAAATGTATTACATGTCTTGCTAGTAGCATGTCCATTTCAGCAGTGGAACTAGGACAGCAGCACAGTTCTACAAAAGCTCTACCTGTTTAGTGTCTCTACAGTCAACAACTGCCTGCTGTCCATTGCCTGCTCTTGCTGTCCTTAACTTAAAGGCTGTAATCTGTCAAATCCTCTGAGCCAGTGTTTAACCTAAGGGCCAGTAGCAAACTATCTATCAGTTTATGGCCATTGGTAATAAGCATCAAGCAAGAAAAGGGAATGCTAAGTACAATTTACATATGCATTCTCTATACTAACAGACTACTATACTATACTGTACTATACTATACTGTTAGGTATATTTTGTCAGGTTAACAATTTTACATATTTTTGCTCTCTGCTAATATTCAATACTGCGGTGGTGGTGCTGCGGTAGCGTTGTCGCCTCACAGTTAGACGTTGCCCATTCGATTCTCAGTTAGAGCGTCTTCTGTGTGGCGACATGCATGAATGGGCGTTCCTTCATTGAAGGTTGTGTGTTAGGCCCGGCAAGCCAGCACGTAAAAAACGGAGTTCCGCTGTGGCAACCCCCTGTGGTAAAGCCGAAAGACACAAACAGACTCTATGCTAATATTCAAAATAGATTGTTTTTGTTGCAGCTTGATCTGCTAAGTGAGTCCTCTTAGCCCCTCTATCTATGGCTTTTCCCCCCTAGCCTACCCCCAATTCTCACACACCCACCCCTTCAAATTTATAATCCTCCAAATTTATAACCACATTGTCCCATCCATTTAGCTTAACTATAACTAATGTTCCCTCAATCTGCAAACCACTCTATACAAGATGATTAACTCACCTGTCACTCATCAAATATCCTACCTCACCTCCTTAACAACTTCAAGCTTCAAACCTCAATCAGCCTCTGTCTACTCCCTATTCAGCCTCAAAGCCATCCATATCACAACTCACCTATCTGTAAATCTTCTCTCTAAAGTGTCAGGTTCATTAATCTAGTTACACACAACCACATTCTCAATCTCCAGCACACCTACAACTCCTTAAAACATTCTCTTACTTCCTTGCTACGCAAGTTGTATCTAAATACGTTCATAAAGAACACTGAACTCTCTGCTTCACCCTATCAAATGTACATCCCATCCTCCTTTTCCTACTTATCCTTTCTGTCTCTTCCTTTCCCTCACTATCCTCACCTCATACTCCATCCTCCTTAATGCTAAGTTGGAATCCAGACCCAGTGCCAACAACCCACACCAAAATCCATCTCTAATTACTCTAATTTCTCCCCAAGTCTACTCACATATCCAAAGAGGCCCTCATCCTTGGAGATGTTAACTTTAGCCGATCTACTTCCACTATAGACTGGTATCAAGCTGTCTTTGTGGCTTTAACCAACATTTTTCCACAGCCACCAGATGTAACAAAAAGAGCAAAAAAAAAAAATCCCAAACTCCTAAACAGAATGCTTCTGTTTATTTTGCAAAAGAGATTTAGAGTCAGTTGATGTTTAGGTCCCCATTGCATTTGTGAATGTTCATTAGGCCTGACAGGATAGTGTCTGTTCACCAAATAGAAATTGCCCCCACCAGCCTGCATGATACAGAGAAGAGGGCTGAAACTTTGAGATGGCCCATATATTTTTATGATTTAAGCCCTTGGTTTTCTTAGTAAGAGAGCACTGAGAGCATTCAAGCTGCATCAGATGTTTGAACAAGCACATACCAAAGTTATCAGCTTAATGAGCACACCATACAGAGCAATCATCACATCCCTGGACCTGGAAACCATATCCTCGGTAATAAGCTGTGCAATGAAAAAGGATTTCCTTTCATTAGTGGATATGTAGTGATGGGTGGCCACGGTGGTGCAGTGGTTAGTGTTGCCGCCTCACAGCAAGAGGTTCTCAGGTTCGATCCTCAGCTGGGATGCCTTCTGTGTGGAGTCTGCATGTCCTCCCTGTGGTCACGTGGGTTTCCTCTGGGTGCTCTGGTTTCCTCCCACATCCTAAAGACATGCTGTAGGTGGATTGGATGCTCTAAATTGGCCCTAGGTGTGAGTGCTTGCATGTGTGTGCCTTCTGTGGAAGGCTGGGCGCCGGGCCTGCAACTCGACCCATAAAACTCCACTGCCAATCATGAGCGGACAGGTGATCTGCTGTGGTGACCCCTAACCGGGAAAAGCCGAAAGAAGAAGAAGTGAATAGGTAGTGATCAAAGGACATTTCATTGTCTACATTGGTCCCTAACTACTGAATCAGTTTTCAGGTGTATTTTGTCAGTGTGATAATTACAACAGACTTCTGGCTTGCCAAAGAATGCTATTATACATATCTTGACATTTAGTTTTAGTCTATGGTTTTGACACCAGCTATTGGTTTGAGAAAGGCTGTCTTGGTGGATGTTGGTGTCCTCTGTGGAGTTTATGATGGCATTAAGTTTTTAGTCATCTGCAGACTTGGTGAGCCATAAACCCTTGACACTATCTTTCACCCCAATGAACTAAATACCAAAGAGGAGTGCCCCATTTGACTGAACCTTATAAATGAGTTAAAGTATTTAACATTTAATTGTGAAAGTTTGTCTACAATACCAGCATGTGTAATAGTGTGGAAAGCCTTTGTAAGGTCTGAATATGCAGTGTGTTCTGAAATTTTCCCTCACCCATTTCTTCAGTAACCTTCAGGAAGAAGTTAACCAGGTTAAGTAGGCAAGCTCTGCACTTAGCAGATCAGAACTGGTTTGAGTCAAGAGTTGTAAGTTACCTATGTCCTTATTTATTAATTCTGTAATGATCCTTTCCATTTATGGTTGAAAATGGTCCAACTTATGAGTTTTATTCTGTCTGCATTATGTCACTTTGTTTTCTTAGCATTTAGCGAATGTGCACTATAAATGGATATATGTATAGCAGGGTACAAGGCACTCATATCCATGTTTTGCAAAATTCCATGTGCTATGCTAAAGTACACAAAATTCCCATTTCTGCTGAAGTAATATGAACCAAGCAATATTTATCTGGAGCATGATTTGCAGGTTGTTGGTCAGTTTGGCACAGTAACCTTTATTCAAGTCCAACCCTTAGACATGTCGCTATTTAGATCTTATGCATATTTTGCTAGTAAAATGCCTGCTGACTGCTGCTACCATCCAGAAAACAGCTGCAGGTCCATAGATTCTCTGTTTTTTTATTTATTTTTATTATTTTTAATTTTGCAAATAATTGTGCCCAAAAATTCCCTATATGTTTTAATCAAAAATGAATTTGAAAGCTGCAGTACATAATATAACTGGGTGGTAGCAATATGTTGGATATTGTACTGATGAAGATGTTTCTACTCACTGTGCAGAATTAGACTGTAGATCTGCCACCATTAGTTTTTATTGAAGAGAAAAAAGCCAAAGTCATTTGTTAAAAAAAATCACTCTTGTTAAGCGTTACCAGTGGAAACTGTAATGAGATAAGTGATATATTTATGAAGATCAACTAAGATGCAATCTTTAGTGATTTGAACTGTATCTGCTCTGGGTAGTATAAGTGACTTCAATGATATTATTAACCTACGAAAACATAAATATATAGCAACAGCAGACAAATATATCTTAATCCCAACAAAAACCCTTTAGGGGAGTCACAAAGTTAATAACACATACAAAAGAAAAAAATGAAGTACGAATTTCAAAAATGAGTCTAGTGTTAAAGCAAATCGAGAGTAAAATACAGAAAGTACTTATATTATCTAACTACAAACTCATCCTGATCTCAGATGTTGAAGGCAGTAATTATGCTGTCTATAATTGTTAGAAAATTGAAAGTAAAAAACTTTGAAAGTAACGTGTTGTTAATGATCAGAGAAGTGATCAGCCATCTGCAGGTCACAGATGGCATACTTGAAAACGTTTTTGCAGACTTCACAAATAAGCCAAGGCATATGTCAGCATACTGCAGGTACAGTAAACGTCCTTATATACAATAATGGAACTTAACCAAAGTGATCCATCACGTTTTTTTTCTACATGGAACAGTATTCATTTAATATTGAGAAGAACTGGCCTGTTGAATTTGATGATGTTTTTTTAAAGAAGTAACATCAGTACTTGATAAACTAATCAAAGTGCATGCTTCTTATCTTTACCTTGCTAATGCATTCAACATTATTCCATATAAGCAAGTAAGCAACAAATGAAATTTAGTAAATAGCCTATATGTAGTTGAAAAAGTAGCCCACATGTTAAATAAAAGTATGTAACAAGTCAGTGTGTTTGTCTGTGTGTGTCTGGAAAGGCAATTCTTTTTATTATGATTGGCATTATCCCTGGTTGTTTTTGTCAGCACTGCTCCCATTTCAATTATTCTGCTCTGTTATAAATGTGGGACGTGGACTCTGAATAACCACATATGTTAATTAATGTGGTAACATACTTGCTTCAATAAAAGATACCAAGGCTGTTCAAGTTAGCTACCTAAGCTACATACATGATGCAGTAAAACTGACCGCACTTTTGAAAGTCAGTAAATTTAACATCATCGATTTTGGCAAAAAATACAATATAAGTTAATCTTTACAAACTGAAAGGGCAAAACGTTAGAAGGAACAAGTGCACAAAGTAAAATCACAGGATGATAGTTTGTTCTTAAGAAGCTGAGAAAAAAATTGTGACCACAAGAAAACTGCCTAAGTAAGCTTACCTGCAATAATTTCTGTACAGATTCAGGGTGGAGCACTGCTTTAAATAGTTCTACTAAGTGCAGAGTAAAACCTGAAGTACAACGTAAAAACACTAAAAAACAATCTTCTAACAGAACTCTAACAGCAAAACTACAAATAATCATACTTTAATTTTGAGAATGTGAGACTACATTTCTTATAGATTCATTCTTGTGAAAGTAAATACTGGACATATGCTTGCACAGTTGTGTTACAAGTAGAATGTATTAAAGTTCTCGGAAAAAAATATTAGCTTTAATGCTGTTTCAAAAGTAATTAAACATTTTTTACATGCAGCTCAGTCATTAGGGATAGTAATCAACATTTCTGAGTGCTTAGTTTCATAATAAATACTACAGACTGTTCTTTTTGGAAGAAAAGGTAAACCTCCCTACAACTACCATAACTATTGGCTAACCGCCTCCCCCCCCCCACACACACTGTATTCCCACACCCTTAGCTACTTAAAAATTATATATATTTGACTTGCTTTTTAACTGGAATATTTTTTCATTGAGTTAGTGTCATGGAAGAAGAGAGAAGACTTAATTTTTGTTTTAAAAGAGTGCTTGCCAAATGCATGCTTTTGTTTAAAAAAAAATGCCAGAAGTTTCCTTTAAGCTGACAGTCTCCCCTATCAGTTCAAAACTATACTATTTGTTTAATAAATTTTAATCTGATGATAGTGCTTTTTCATAATAATAATAAAAAAAATACACACACGCAAGCAAATGTCTAACAACTTTTTGTTATTTGCTATAGACAATGGAAGTGGTCATATAAGAAAGAAAAATGTAGCTTTGTCTTGTACTGCTTCAAAACAATGCGACATCAAGTGTGTACTACTGACAAAAATAGTACAAGACCATAACAAATATGTTGGCAATAGTATCGGCATATGTGCTTAAATATTGTGGAAAGCAATATATGTAGTGCATTTTTTTATCTCAAGCAATGTGCTTGTGATGATAGGAGGTAATGCCAGCACTGCTAGGTGGAATTCTGCAAATAATTATGTCATTGGTGAATATGAAATTGATTTTATACAAGATGCTTGTATTACAAATGTATTAGAACTGTATGTCATGTGTATATCAAACTGATTTTTATAGATATTTGTTGAAAATGTATTTGGAAAATGTATCAACAGTGTGCCCTACTGGAGCAACAGAAATGCACGATTGCAACTGTCTAAATGTATATGTTTTAACAGAGGAAAGTGGAAGACAGGAGGTTAACCTCAGTCCAGCAAACTTTAAAATATATCTGAAATTAAATCACCTTATGGGCTAGGCCATAAAGATGTTATCTCACAGGTTTCAGTGCAGCCAGAGAGACAAAGTCATTACTAGGAAACTTTCTACATTGTCTTTGGGGTGAACCAATTACTACTCTGGAAGCATGGAAGTATGAAATTGCTTTATGACTTCCAGCACCTGCCACAGATCTGAGCAAAAGCCCTTGTGTGTGTATTTTTACAGGTAGGTGCTAAATCCTGCTGGTTTCCAGCAATGGGGGATTGCATAGGAACTAGAAGTCAGATGACCAGAAGTGATGTCATTCTACAAGCTATCCCAGAAGTAATTTTTCAGATATTATTTTGAGAAGTCTCTTAGTGAGACAGAGTATTCTGTTTGAGGCCTGACTAGAGAGACTTCTCAAGTATTTCATCTAGCCTTGCCCAAGTAAGTTATTAGGGTATAATATAATTCTCTTGGATTCAGTCAAGAATATAGTGAAGCTTAGTTTAGATATTATTTTTCTTTATTTATCCGAGTCTGTCCTTCAATGTTATTTTAAATGTTTCCTGTTTAGGCTAAGTCTTAGGCCTTGTAAATGATTAGATTCAGGAGCATTCCAACATTTTACATTGTGGTAAATACAAACCTCCATTCTTACTAATGGCGCATTTAAATAAAAATCAGTAAGCACTGTCCTTTTTTCATAGTTCAAACTCAGAGATAGTATACTTAAGCTGCAAGGGGAAGCAGTGAAAAATAATTTTAAATATTGTGCCCTTTCAACCTCATTTTTGAAATGAATAGAAAAAAGTATTGCGTGATTTTAATTAATACATAGTTTCTACATAGATACTATTTATTTTATTTCAAAGACATGCATGTGGAGTGTTTCTCTCCAGGCCTCCACTGAAAATAGGCTCTGTCCTAGTCAGACTTTCCCGATCAGCAAATGTTACATAAATAAATAAATAAATATATACATAGTTTGTACATAGATTCTAGTACTCTAACCTTTTATTTGCTAGACTATTTACATTGTTGACATTATTGCTTACATGTTGCATGTTTCAAGTGTCTATATCTTAAATCTGTGCATGGTATTTCTTTAAAAAAATGACACCATTATTAAAGCTCATTTAATTTTAGACACTGTGTACCGAAAAAAGTCAGAAAGACATGCTTTAAAGTTCATACAGTTTTAAAGGAATGTCTAGTTAGTCCGCATAATGTATACTACATTAATCATACTAAAGCTTGGATACGGTAAGCTCAGTCTGTATCCTAGAGGGATTATGCCCTGGCTCTGCTCAGATGACCAATGTTAAATTAACAGCATGGGAGCTGGAGAGATCAGGTGTGGGAGGGTGGCACTGAGCTGCCAGTGTTGATTCCCCATCTTAGAAGGGAGAATGGCCACTTGACTTACTGCTTTGCTGACACCTGCAAGGGTACAGGTGCATCATTCACTTCCAATGTACCCTGGCACCACTCTTGGCACTTGACAATTGACTCCAAGGAAAGTAATCGGGCCTTCAAGCTTTCACCCTCTTAGAGGAGGAAATGGGTCCCTTAATTGCTACATGGAGTGGCTAACCATATTTTGAATGTCAGTAAATTTCACACAGTTGGGAATACTCGATATTTCAGATGACTGGGAAGAACAAGGCTGAAGAGACAAAGAAAACCCATCTTTCATTTTTTAAATGGATGGGTCAAAAGAGTCGTAGCTAAAGATTGCAAAGACTAAAAATAGAGTAGGGGTGTATAAAAGTACATAGAATGTTAGTAGCCTAGGCAGACAGAAGATAGATAACAGGATGTGAAAGATTAGAAGCTGAGAACATTCTATGATGTGCTCTATTTAGAGGACAGCATTAAGTCTTGAATATTATATTGAAGGTTTATGCTTTTAAAAATATTTCGGTTTGCTTATTTATTATAAACAATGTATATAAATAACTAATTTCTCACATTCTGGACTACATGTAAAATATATTCTTAACCTGTCAACCTCTTTTTTAACAGTAAATCATAGTGGTGTGGTTTAGGCTAAGATCTGCTAACACTTGGAAATGGTGGGTCACAAGGACATTACCCTCATGACCAAATGGTCTGGACAGTAATAAGTAAATCCCAGCATTGCCTACACTGCATTGCAAGGATTTTTACTATTTTAGAAGTATTGTTTAATTAAAAAATGTCTGCTTACATTTTAACAAGTTTTAAATCACTTGGATGTTACTGTAAACCTTTTCTTCTAATCTTAGAAGTATTATTATTTAGAGGTATTATCCAAAGTTAAAATATTGCAGACAAAGGAAAATCTTACAGAACCAGAAGATGGGAAGTTGTTGAATGCTAAAAGGAAAACAAGGGAATATTTGGATAATAAGCATGACTTTAGAAAGGCTGCTGTTATGCAAGTATTTCTGATATCAACCTTAAAGCATAAACATAAGCACAATGACTTGGGCAACAGAAAACAAGAAATGGCTGTTGCCAAAATTAGGGAGGCTATGACTAGAAAAATAAACAGACTCTGTAGTGGTATTAGGTATATTTTGGAAATTGTATGAAAATCTGTATAGGGCAGTGGACTGAGAAAACCAAGAAAAATCACAAATGTGAAGATTGTGACATTAGGTGAACTAGATATAGAACAGCCCATCCTTTGATAGCCTGCTCCTTCTGAAGCTCGGTCTGACAGCATCCATTTTATTATTAGCACTAGGATGAGTCAGAGGACAGGTAGAGTGGCCAGCTGCACTCATTTATTTGTACTCTGAACTCTTCTTACTGGGAGATAGACATTTAATTCCCTAGACATAGTAAAGCCCTACCAAGTTTAATACTATTGACTGACAAAAAAAGGAATTACTAGAAAATGGAAATCAAAATCTAAACCAACTGTAACAGAATTTGTTGAGTGTTATAAAGGTGATAAAAGAATTGGAGGTGGGATCTTTAGAAAAGGGAATGACTAAATAGCAAACTGCACAGAAATCAATGGAATTTGTGAGACCAGTACATGCAGAATAATGTTAGGAGGAGGAGAAGCAATACAATTTCAGGGAAGGCAGGACTTGAGCAGCTATGTAATGTTAATTGTCCTTGTGTTCATAGATGGCTTCTAGGCTAACAGCATAAGGGGGCCTTTTTAAACCTACCGAGTTTTCCCATTTGTAAATGACAGGATAGATTACTCAAGAGACTCTAGTTGGAGTATAGCTGTCGCAGCATTTACAACCTGCCTCAGTCCAGCAGGTGCATTGGTGCCAGTCCAGGGTAAATGTCTGATTCCCTATCCCTTGGTCTAGGTTGCATTTGAATAGGGTCAGGGACAAAGTCTTCATGTGGATGGGGCACATTGTCCCTCCAACGTGTTCTACTTCTATTACAGATGAGGTTTATGTCCTTTGATTTGGTATTTCTAATGTATTGGACTTGCATCTGTACAACAAGTCCATCAGTACTGGATCAGATGGTGCCTTGTAAACCAGGCATAGATCATCTCTCACTAGTATATAGGAGGCTGAGTATAAAGATAAAGGTTTTAGGCAGTCAGCAAATTCTATGTGATTAAGTGCTAATCAACTGACTAATCCATATGCACTGACTTTTTACTACACTGTTTTTCATAAAGGCAGAAGGCTGACTGTTTGACATAAGATAACTGTTAAAAGTAGGCTTTCTAAAAATGTACTATCAAAACTTCCTTTAAAAACATCCATAGTAATTTCCAAATCTAAACTGTTGTTAAGTGCTTTACAACCCATTGTGAATGTAAGAAACGTAGTACTGTCATTAAGTTCTTGAAAAAAAGTGTTAAGTTCATATGAATCACCCAACCAAACAACAAACGACTTGTCAATGTAATGTCTATAGAACCCAACCATTGGAAAATGTACATTGGTACACAGATGTTCATGGTCCCAGCAACTCACAACTGCGTTAGCATATGAGGGTGTTACCCTGGCACCCATCACCACCCCTCTCTTTTATTTATAATAGTCTTGATTTAATACAAAAAATGTTATCTAAAACTAATTCTACTAAAGTGCATAAAGTGTTCACAAAATTAGAATTTACCTTACCAATATTTATCACAAAATTTCTGAAATATTCCAACCCTTCTTCTTTTAGGATGCATGCATGTAATGCAACAACATCTAATGAAAAAAGGCACATCTCCTTGCCAGAAAAGGAATATTTTCTCAACAAATCCAACAGTGACCATGAATCTTTAAGATATAAACAAGAACTGTACTATAGGAGTGAAGGCAGAGTCCAAAATATAGAAATGAACTCTGTTTTAGAGTTCACTGTTGGAAATGATTGGCCTGAAGGAAGGGAATGCCACATTCACAGTGGGGTTTATGTGTTTTTGGGATACCAAAAAAATTTGTCTAATTCTGGAAATTCAACAAATAAAATTTCATATAATTAAGCATCTATTTCTTCATTGTACAGCAAGTCTAACAAAACATTATCTAACAAACAAAGCTGACAATTGATTTCACTTAAAGAAACCATTTCCTATAAATCACTATCAGATAAAATATGTGAAATGACATTTTGCAACATTCATAAGTACCATCTCATTCCCTTTGTCAGACTTCATTACTCGAAGCTCAGAGGCATTTTTAAATTTAGCCATAGCTTGCCTCTCCAAAGATGTCAAGTTATAGAACCTATTGGACCTAGGATGACTCAAAAGTTTTCTAATGTCGTTTTCACAAGCACCTAAAAATGCTTGCAGTGTATAATTAAGGGAAGGATTAAAGTTACTTTTCTTATGTAAACGAGAAGAATTCTGGGCACATTAACATCTTGCAAGATAAACTTTATATCAGAAAATTAAATTTGAAGTTTAAGTCCCTTGAGAGTGTTGACTAGATTAGCCCTGCACAAACATATAAAGGAAAAACCTTTTTCTCAAGATAGTTAAATGGCTATCTTGTAGAGAAACATTACTAAAGTTCCAGACTGAAAAAAAACAGTCAAAATGAATGTATTTAATCTTACCCTGCCTTTCCCTTTGTTCTTCCGTTTGCTCCTCCACACATCTTGCTTCCCTCCAGAGTTCACGTTCGGTATCTCTTGAAAAAGGGAAGATGAATGAACTACTTCAGCATAAGTACCACTCCTTGTATTAACACTACTACTCTCTATGTGGAAATCACTGGTGGCCACATGGTTAACTGAATTGGAAATAATATCTCCCATTGAACTATTAGAACTAGTGACCACCTGTTGAATAGTCTCAAGTTCATGATCAGCTCTGCTCCAACTGACCCATTAATTGAATAGACTTGATGCATGACATAAGTATTTGCATCCCTGGACAGCTTTTTACATTTTCTTTTAATAATTGTAGCACAATCCCTTTCTGTTTTAGCACTAAAAGCATTGTACTCTGCCATAAAATTAGAAAAATGTCTATTTTGGAAAATGTTTTAATCTAGGACTTTAATTGATTCCTTATGATTCTAACTTTCTTTGTAATTTGCTACTGAAAGCTGCATCATTTCCAGGTCAGTGTTATTAAATAGATTCACCAGCTTGTTATATAAATTATCACCAAGCTACATTCTGTTCGGATATTTGAAGACACGTAATCCAAATGGCACTTGTTGCACCAAACTTCAATGCTGTAAATCAAATTCCTCCAATTCTAAAGTTTTTTTACTTGGTCAACTGTTTTTCTAACTCAAGCACCTTGTGCCTACAGTTTTTAAGCAACCCAACTTCAGGATGTATAATCATACTAGCACAGTCAGTAAAACTAAATGGGTTAATGATGACTTTCAGAAAACTGTCCACATCAAAGACAGTGCCCATTAAGTGACAGCCAGAACCGATGTATTGTCCTCTACTCATTCATTTATGAGCTGTGCTCCTTAAACCATTGGATATACACTTAAGCTCTAAACCAGAAAAATACAACTACTGCAGTGCCCTTGAATGTTCGAGAGCACCATTGTGCTCTAGAAACCAAGCTGCTTAAAGACTGACTCAAATCCCCCCATTTGTTATCGTCTGATCCATTCTCAAAAAAAAAAATGACAGCAGATGTATTGTTAGCTTCCATTTCCCAAAGGAAACAAGGATAAACAAGAAGTGGACACCACAGAAACAAAAACTCCAAGAAGCGGAAGCACCACCAATAATTCTACTGCATGTATAATAACAGACCCACTGCACAATTTAAAGCTGAGCACTTTCGTTCTTTATTTGTATCGGACAGAATTTCTTCAGAAGTTTAAATGCAGTGGAAAAAGCTCTATTTAAATACATTCTTTACAAATTATGTGACACAAAACCAACTAGCTCAATAAAGTTATGCATACTTCTTAAATGTTAAAGAACATAAAGCGTTGAAATGCCTACAGATTGCAATGATATGGAATGGAACTTTGCTTATGGTGAATTAGACTGGAGAAGCAGAAATGCATCATACTGCTTGAACTATCTTGAAATGTGACTGTTTTTGATGAATATTGAGGCACCTCCTCTTTTTGCCCCTTCCTGTGCAGCAGCAGGTCTAAATTTGTGGAAGCCATTATAGCCTTGCATAGTAATATGATCTATATGGTTTTAAACCATGTTGCCATAACTACACAGATGTCTAAGTTATCAAGGGTGTAGAAAGCAGGGAGTGGTGTTTTTCTTTAGAATTATGGGTTGCTTTTGCTATGTTGGAAGGTTTATAAGATTGGTATTGCCTTAAAAAGATACTATGGGGTGGACAGAGTTTTACCCAGTATTCTAAAGCCTAAATGGACAGATTCATCCCTTACAAACCAGCATACTCTGTCAACTATATCCTCCCAATCTGACAAATATTGTACCCCCTTCAAATGGCATTAAAAACTAACCCAATTTTTGAAGTCTGTTATCTTCTGTTCATATTACTGCATCATACTCCGAGAAGATAGAATGCTGTTCGGTGCTAGGCTTATACCAGCCTGGGACACACAGTCCAATAGCTCTATTATGTCTCTCTTCATATAATTCAGAGAGAGAGATGTCTCCGATCATTTACACCCACATGTACAATGACAGTGTAGTACTGGCACTTGTGGTTCAATGCCTTGACTGCATGTGTCATTTGGTGGATCCAGGGCTCTGATAAGGAACTGACCATGACCGTCTCCTTGCAAAATGTAGTGAGAGGAAGATGTGTGTGTCTCATGATGGAGTTGCTAGAACATTTATTTGTGTGTAGGTTCACCGTATGGGCTTTCAATACCATGAGTTGAAGTTATACATGTTATAGTGGATGTTGCTTTGGTAGAATGTTTGCAGAGTTGCTGAGGATCCCTACTGCTACAGCTGTATCTGAGAGAACTTTTGAGGTTTAGTTCGGGTACGTTTGAGTCTCAACATACATGAGTCTGTTTTTTCTTTAATGTGTGCATTAAGTAGCAAGTGATGTATGTTTCTTGCAACCTGTTTGATTATTGCAGTGGCTGTATATGAGATCCTTGCCTCCAGTGCTAATGTATACCGAAGTTCATACTAGGCTAATGACAATCTTGGTCATTACAAGCCTAGCAACACAACCTAATTCAATTGGGTGTCCATGCACCTTGGGCATCTATTCATTTTATATATACATATATATATATATATATATATATATATATATATATATATATATATATATACATACACAGATATGTATATATATACAGATATATATGTATATCTGTGAGATACATTTATTACATCTCTAAAATGCTGTATCTGATGGTTTAAGAATTAGATGGTTGTCAGCAAACATACAACAATTGCTGTATTGTATCAGAATGCTCATTTCTATCAAATGAAGACAGGAGGAAAGTGCATTTCTATGATTTCAGATGTTTACACCATGGATTCTAAGGGGAGTTTTACCAGAGGGGTCTAGAATAGCTATACTGACTACTATTTAATTGAAACTACAATGTTTAAAACAAGACTATTGGAGCAATATGTTCTGTAATTTATACAGGGCACCAATAACCTTTTCTGTGTGATGAGCAGTGCTGCATCAACTCGGCAACTTTAGACAGATACAGAAAATCCATAAACAAGCAAAATAGCCCACTGGCCAATCACAACACCACACAGTGTTTCCCCGTTGATTTTCAGAAAAGTGCAGACTACTCGGAAATCCCAATAAAAAAAAAAAAAAACAGAGAAAGTGAAAAACATCAACTGCAGAAGCAAAATTGTTTAATACTAATGCTAGTTCTTGGCTAGCAAGCCTTTCACAGAGTTAACATCACAGTAGCACAAGCTACACTTAAATAAAAATATCACTTCCTTAATCAGTTAACTAAAACAATGAAAGACACAAACTAATTAACAATTAATGCAGAAAAGCTTTCCATCTGGTTCTTTGTTTAAACCTTGAGGCACCAAAGTGCCAAACTTTAAAATACAGACTGCTTCTTTATAATAGTTTATTTTTAAATGCAGCCTCATCCTTAATCAGAACTAGTTCTAAAATACATAGGTTCATAGGTTCATACTAGGCTATCTGCCCTAGGGCATTTATAAGCCTAGCCAGAGTGTGTGTGGCTTTCGCCACCCCTTGGAATGAGAATACTGTGCCCATTTAGGGTTTAGTTTACTGTGCCTCTGTCTAGTAGTGACACAGAGATGACCCCCGGGGTAAACCT
This sequence comes from Protopterus annectens, assembly GCF_019279795.1. Lineage (NCBI taxonomy): Eukaryota > Metazoa > Chordata > Ceratodontiformes > Protopteridae > Protopterus > Protopterus annectens. The sequence goes on from NC_056725.1 coordinate 689,797,457, forward strand.
ACAATCTCCCATCCACTCGTCAATATTTCTCTTGAAGAGAGGCAGTGAGGGGCTCTGCCTAACATGGACTGGGATTCTGTTCCAGAGTGTAGGGAGCCTCTGGGTTATGAATATGTCCCTCCAGCATGTCCTATTTATTTCTGTGTTGAGTTTCAAATCTTTCGCTCTCGTGGTTCTGGTGGATTTGGATTTTCTGAGGTGGAGCATGTCCATTTATTCCGGTTTGGACATGGCCTTATACATCAGGCATAGATCGCCTCTGAGTAGGCGGTACACGACTGAATAGAGCTGGAGTTTCTTCAGCCGGGTAACATATGACATATGTTTGAGACCCTTGATCCTCTTGGTGAGGTACTTTTCGGGTCTTTCTAACTGTTGCAGGTGTCGGGTAAGGTACATCCCAAATGGGGCATTGTACTCAATTATGGGCCTGATAAGGGAAGAGTATAGGAGCACAATGACCTCTCTTCATCTAGATGTGAATCCTTTCATGATAAGGTGGGTAATATAGAAGGTCTTCTTAACCACCTTGGCAATGTGAGTGTCAAATGAGAGGTTACTGTCAACTTGGGTCCCTAGGTCCCTGATTGCATCTTCCGTACTTAATGGATTACCACCTATGTGGTAATTTGTGGGTACTTTGTTTTTCCCAAAGGGTATGACTATACATTTTTTGGCGTTCAGCTTAAGGCCATGGCTCTGGCACCAGTTATCCGTCTCTATGAGGCCTTTCTGAAGGATGCTTGTGTCGGCTGAAGTATCAATTATGGCGCCCAGTTTGCAGTCATCTGCGAACTTTGTCAGCCACAATCCTCCTATGTTTGCTTGCACCTCAGAAAAATAAATGCCAAACAAGAGGGGTCCCAGGACCGAGCCCTGTGGGATACCGCTTGTGACTGTTTAGAGTCTGACATGGCTCCAGCAATTCTGACCTTGTGGGTTCTGTCCTTGAGCCAGTTTGCAGCCCATCTTATGACATATGGCTTTACGTTTAAGCTGGTGAGCTTGTCTATGATGCCCGAGTGGGGTATTGTGTCGAAGGCTTTTGCAAGATCAAGGTAGGCTGTGTGAACTGCCTTACCCTCATCAATGGCCTTAGTGACTGTTTCAAAAAAGTCGACCGTCGACCAGGTTCAAAAGGAAGGATCTGCCCTTGACAAAGCCAAATTAGGTAGGATCCAGTGTCTGTAGGTCACCAATGTCTTTGTTTCTGAGTTCCATAATGATCCTCTCCATAGCTTTGCAGACCAGGCTCGTCAAGCTTATGGGGTGGTAATTTCCAGGGTCCATAGAAGCACCTCCTTTGTGGAGTGGGACCACTGTTGCTGTACACCATTCTTTGGGTACGTATCTTGTAGTAAGGCTAAGATTAAACAGCAGCCTTATGTGCGGGTTTAGTTCCTCTTGGAGTTCATGTAGCACACAACCCGGGACACTGTCTGGTCCCATTGATGCTGTTTTTTTAGCTTTGGAGAGGGCGGCTCTCACCTGGGCGTCTGAGATGTCAGGGAGGCTACACTCTGCTGGGATAGATATTTCTCCTTTTGGGGGGAGGGGGGGGAATTTGCACTGAACCTGTCTGCCAGTATGTTGGCAATGTCTGTGGGTTCAGTGTATTTTTTGTCATTTTGGACTAACTCTGAGCATATCTGGGAGTTTCCACCCAGGTTTCTAACATAACTAAAGAATGCCTTGTGATTGTCTTTAGTGTCTTTTGCGATTTTTCTCTCAAAGTTGGCCTTGGATGATTTTATGAGTGATCATAGTTTTTTGCTAGTACTGCTCAGAGATGCCTTCCCTTTTGGGGATTTTGCTCTGTCATGTAGTAGCTTCCTCCTCCTGTTGTAAAGCTTGTTAATGGCTGGGGTCCACCAGACAGGACGCCTGCCTTTGGGGGAATGGGTCTTGGTTTTATTTGAGATTGCATGATCCATGCATTCTTGAAGGTGTCCATAGAAAGCGTTTATAAAGGATTCAGCAGTGTGGGCTGTGGTTTCCACTGGCCCAGGGGCCTTGAAGGATACCACTTCAGTCTTAAGAAGTGTGAAGTCAGCTTTTGAGAAATTCTTCACTGTGGTCTTTTGTGCTGGGGGTGGGGGCGGGATGTGGATTTCCAGTGAGATTAATTTATGGTCTGATCTCACCAATGAGGGGTATACTTCTGGTATGGAGCATTGTGTCCCCATGTTTGTGATGATCAGGTCTAGTATATTATCTCCTCTTGTGGGAGTGGTGACTAGTTGTTCCATCGCATTTGAGTTTATGAATTCTAGAAACCTTTGGGCTAGGTTGTTGGGGCTTGAGTAATGCTCCCAGTATATGTTTGGGTAGTTGTTGGGGCTTGAGTAATGCTCCCAGTCTGTTTGTGTAGTTAAAGTCTCCCAATATGATGGTATTTGGAGAGACATTCATACTCTCCAGTGTCTTCAGGAAGGCTGAGTGGGGTTCCTGAGTTTGAGAGGGTGGTCTGTAGCATGCTACAAACTGTAGGGCAGTTTTGCCTATGGTTAGTTGCACCTGGATGGTCTCCGATGCTTCGTGCATTGTCACTAACCTGGAGATGTGGGTATCTTTGATGAATATGGATACCCCCCCCTTTTGTGGTTCGGTCCAAGTTTTGAGGCCGAAAAGCATGATATGAGGTATAACCTGGTAGTGCTGGGGTGCTCTCAGGAGCCTTGAACCAGGTTTCAGTCACTGCACAGATATCGATGTTCTCCATACTGAGGAGGGCTTCGAGAGTGTGCATCGTGAGGTTTAGACTTCTGGCGTTGAACAGCACTACCCTTAGTTTTTTTCCACTTGTGTTTTCTAGAGAGGTGGGTATGTCTTTTGAGCCTTGCCTAAAAAAGGCACTTTGAGGGTGGCAAGAGCCTTGGCCAATATCCGGAAGCCCAGGGGTGACAGGTGCAAGCTGTCCCTTGCGAAACAGCGTGGCTTGTCAAGCATGTCATCCCAAGCAGACAGACATTGGATCCCCTTAGAATGACACCAGTAATTGAGCCAATTGTTAAAGCTGATTATTTTGTCTTTGTACTGTGGCATCATTCTTGGTGAGGGTAAGATGCTGCTCAGGGTCAGGATCATACCGGCCTGGGCTACATAATCACAGACCTCTTCTGTCTCTTTTCATGTAGTCTAGGGAGGTACGTCTCAGGTCATTCACACCGGCATGGACAGTGACTGAGTCATATTTGTATTTGCTTTGGAGTGACCTGAGTGCTTGTGTTATGTGGAGGATTCTAGCGCCCGACAGGCAGCTTACTGTAACCTTTTCCTTGTTCAGTCTGGTGAGCGGGATGTCAGTGTGTCTGACTATGGAGTCACCTATTACAAGTGTATCAGGCATGTTGTTTGGCCTTAATGGCTGTGACTGTTTGGCACACTGACTTTGTGAACTTTGTGTTGCATGTGCTATGTTTTGAGGTAGTGGTTGCTTGGATGTCTGCTTTGGAGGCCTCTGTTGTTTTGGTAGATTTTTAATTAGAGCCTCCAAGTATGTTTTTGCGTGTTTATGTGCTTGGTTTGTAGTTGTGATAGGTCTATGTGAGACTGGGTTTGTGGTGTGTGTGGTTACCTTCTCCTCCTGACTGGTTTTGCCAGTACTGAGTCGAGAGAGCTCAGCCTCCAGTTTGGCTATATAGTTGCATCTCTCACATATATTTGTATTTGTTGGGAGGAGGAGAGGGTTGTATGTGTACATGAGGCAGTTGTAACATTGCCTCAAGATTTCCAGATTCATCAGCTGAACTGGAGAGGACGCCAGTAATTGACCCTTCGACATGCTAGAATAGTGTAAGGGATTGCTGTGTAAAAACTGGTACAAGACCCCAAGTGGTTAATGTTCCAAATGACATGAAGTCTGTGAATAGATATAGGAGTCATGCAAGGAATACTAGTGATATAAAGATATATTTTGTCACTACTTATAATATTTATAGTGTTGAGTTACTGGCTATTCTTACATAAGGGGAAGTCTGGGATTAAGAATTTACCTGACTCTTTTATTGTCTTGGATAAGAAAGCCAGAAATATAAAAGATATGGTTGTTCATAATTTGTTCTCTATGCCTACTGAAATTTTAACAATTCCTTTACAAAATTCTGGTATGTTTCCCTGTGGTAAATGCTCTATCTGTATTCATGTGGTCAGGACGTTTGATAAAATAAATGACATTTTTTTCAGCCTAGAGCTATTTTATCCTGTGTGTCTAAGGGAGTGGTTTATTGTCTCTCATGCCCTTGTGGTTCCTTCTATATAGGAGAAACCCAAAGTATGTTTAAAATCAGAATACAGGAGCATGTTAGAGGCATTAAGAATAAAAATTTGGATAGCCTTGTGGCATCACATTTTCATGCAGTACACTTGGGGTCTTGTACCAGCTTAAAAACATGTATTTTAGAATAAGTTCTGATAAAGGATGATGTTGCACTTAAAACTAAACTATTATATAAAGAAGCAGTCTGTATTTTAAAGTTTGGCATTTTGGTGCCTTATGGTTTAAACAAAGAACTTGAGTGGAAGGCTTTTCTGCATTAAGTGTTATTACTTTGTGTTTAATTGTTGTAGTTACTTGATTAATGGAGTGATATTTGTTTAAGTATAGCTTGTGCTACTGTGATGTTAACTCTGTGAAAGGCTTGCTAGCTGAGGTGTTGTAGTATTAAACAATTTTGGATTTTAAGCTTCTGCAGTTGGTGTTTTTTGCTTTCTCTGTTTTTTGTTTTATTTTTATTTTTTATTCTGTTGTTCGGTGAATATGGCCAGTGACTCACTTCTGCAGTTGTCTTGTTTATTTTGAGTTATTACTGATTCTGCACATCTTCTGCTCAGTCTTCCCTGAGGAATCATTTTCAACCAGGTGCAGTGCTGGAAGGCACTTCAGTTCAGCCTGCAGAGCCTCATGTGTCCTAGGAAAGGACAGGAAGGTATATCCATCAGAGGTGACAATCCATTTCAAAATGTTGGTGGACTTTTGGCTGGTAATAATTTTCCCACTGATGTTTGTAGTAATATTGATTCCCTTGAGAAGCTGCTTAACAAAGAACATGTGATTTATTATAACATTTTGGGGCTTGAGATATTTAGATCTTGATATTACACCCAGGGGTCTGCGTTTTGTTAAATGCCCCACTACTCTTTTTAACTCTACTGTTCCTGCTGATAAACAGTTTGAAAATAGATGGGTAGTGGCTGCCCATCATTGTGTTAAAGAATGGATTCAGATTTCACTTGAAAGAGATGTTCTTAAACAAAGAAAAGTAAGGGAAGAAATTTCTGATTCTTGTTCTACCCTCTCTGCACAAATTGGTACTGCTCATTTTGAGCAGTTGCTATACTCAATGAATGATTCACTTGAGGAGAATTCCGGTGACAACATTAAAAGAAAGAATCATAAATTAGAAAGGGACCTCCAAGATTACTGCTCAGGGATCATTTTCAAGAAGTAAGTTAAACAAAACAGATATGGGGGCTCTGGAGCCACTTCTGCTAAGTGGAAACGGCAAGTAAATGTTTCTTTTGCCTCTTCTGAAGTCAATAATAGTGCTGGGGAATCTGACAATGAAACTAGGGCTTTTCCTCACCTTCCATAGCCCCAAGAGCCCAATTATATACAGGAGATATGTTGGAGTTACTACAGACCAGAAACCAACAATAATAATTGAAAATTGAGATATTTCCAGAACAACAAGGAGGCACTTTACTTTTTTCTTAACAGTAAGAAAAGAAGATATTGACTATATTAATGTTTGTAATGTAGTAAAATCAGCCAGCGTTACCAGTGGTGACAACCTGATTGTAAACCTTACAGGTAACCCTTTGTCTTGTACAGAATTATCAGTATTACAGCGTAGGTTAAAATTTATTCCCACATATTTGCCACGATTATATGTCTGTAAAATTGAATTGTTTGAGCTGTCTAGGAAATTACATTTATTGGATTACTTTGAAAATAGCAAGATTGTCTCTGAGGATGCCCCCTCCATTGACACAGATGGAGAGGATGGAGAATGTGATTTATCTCGTAATTCATCAATGGATTCATATGATGACATTAATGCTTACTGTCTTTTAGATACTTCTAAGGTACCACATAGTAGTAAATTCATTCCCCCTATCATCCAAGAATTTTCATCTCTGGTAAGTATGCTATTGAGCTTAGTCTGAATATTTTTAAAAAAGAAAAAGCTGAAGTATGTTATAATTTGACTAAGCCTGAATGGAATGCACTGCAATGTCTTAGTACTAGGAGGGATATTGTTATTAAGCCCTCAGACAAAGTTAAAAAAATGTTGTGTTGCAATATATGCAATATTTTAACATGTACAGATCATCTTTCTGACAGTAATGTATATTGTGTGGCTAGTGAACATGAAAATTATGCAGCTATACATAGCTTTAAAGACTTGTTACATAAGGGTTACAGACTTGACTATTTTTCCAAGCAAGATGTGGAAGTTAAATTTAAGTAGAAGGCAGTTGTTAAGCAAAATTTTACTGCCTGCCAAAAATCCACAAGAAAGTTTTCCCCCCTCCTGGAAGGCAATTGTGGTAGCTGAGAATTATTTTTTACATAATATGGGTCTATTTCTTCATATGTATTTGCTTAGATATGTTGTTGGTTTAGACTCTTGTATAAGAGATACTTTTCATATTCTAAAAAAATATTGAGTCCATCACTTGTCAAGAAGGTTTTTTTTCTGGCTGGTTCTTGATGTCAAGAGCCTTTATATGAGTATTACACATCAGGTGGGACTTGAAGCTCTTAGGTTTTTCCTAGGCAATAGCCTGGTTAGTACTTTTGTTATAGAATTGTTATATTTTAGTTTAACCCATAACTTTTTTGAATATAACAACTGCATCTATCAACAGATGTAAGGTACAGCAATGGGTACATCCTTTGCACCCCATGTATGCTAATTTAGTAATGGGTTTATTTGCGTTAGAGTTTCTTTATAAGTTAGAGTTTTTTAATAAGTATGTTCTCTATAATAGATTTATTGATAATTTTTTTTTGTGTAAGGGCGGTGCATGGCTAGCTGACTCTCTTCTAGCTTCTGTTCAGGGAAACCATTTTTGCTTACAATCTGATGGTGTACAAAAAGGCATTTATCTTGTTTTTCTATATTTGGGATTAAATATTGTTAATACGATTATTACAAAATTCACAAAAAAGTTGATGATGGTACTCATTTTTAGATGGTAACAGCTGCCCCCCCCCATATTTTAAAGGCTTTGTCTTATGATGAGTTACTCAGAATAAATAGGGGTTCTAATAACATTCATTCTCTCAAGTTAGACATTTTGCATTCTTGTATAGCCTTTAAACAAAAGGGATATAGTAATGAATTAATTATTAATTCTTTGAATAAATTGTTGTGCTTGAGTAGTAATACCACTAATGTGGTTAATGTTCCAGATGATATGAAGTCTGTGAATAGATATAGGAGTCACGCAGGGCATACTAGTGATAAAAGATATATTGTGTCACTACTTATAATATTTATAGTGTTGAGTTAGTAATAATCTTAAGATATTACTGGCCATCCTTACATAAGGGGAAGTCTGGGATTAAGAATTTACCTGACTCTTTACTGTCTCTTATAAGAGAGCCAGAAATATAAAAGATATGACTGTTCATGATTTGCTCTCTGTGACTACTGAAATTTTAACTATTCCTTTACAAAATTCTGGTACATTTCCTTGTGGTAAATGCTCTATCTGTATTCATGTGGTCAGGACTTTTGTTAAAATAAATGGCATTTTTTTCAGCCTAGAGCTATTTTCTCCTGTGTGTCTGAGGGAGTGGTTTATTGTCTCTCATGCCCTTGTGGTTACTTCTGTTTAGGAAAAACCAAAAGAATGTTTAAAATCAGAGTACAAGAGCATGTTAGAGACATTAAGAATCAAAATTTGGATAGCCCCGTGGCATCAAATTTTCATGCAGTACACGTGGGGTCTTGTACCAGTTTAAAAGCATGTATTTTAGAATATGTTCTGATTAAGGATGATGTTGCACTTAAAAATAAACTGTTATATAAAGAAGCAGTCTGTATTTTAAAGTTTGGCACTTTCGTGCCTCAAGGTTTAAACAAAGAACTGGAGTGGAAGGCTTTTCTGTACTAATTGTTAATTAGCATCTACATGATCTGATCAAATGTTTAGGTTAGCAAATACCTAAATGCCGATCTAGTAATATCGAAAAATTAAAACAGCAAATGGCCGATTTAATGTAGGAAATTAACTTCCTCGGGCACAAAAAAAAATTTTTAAACCAAAATGCTTTCGCTGTTACCAGATCGATGTTTAGGCATTCACTAACCTAAACATTTGATCAGGTAATAGGAACCCATTAATTATTGGTTTGTGTGTAATTGTTTTAGTTAATTGATTAATGATGTGATATTTGTTATTTTAGTGTAGTTTGTGCTATTGTGATGTTAACTCTGTGAAAGGCTTGCCAGCCGAGGCGCTGGAATATTAAACAATTTTGGGTTTTATGATTCTGCAGTTGGTGTTTTTTTCGCTTTCTGTGTTTTTTTTTTTTTTATTATTTTTATTTTTTATTCTGTTGTTCAGTGAATATTCTATAATCCCACTAGAATGCATGCAGGCTACTCTATAATTCCACTAGAATGCAGACCCAATTTTCTAACTGTAAAATCACTAAAAAGTAGCCCAAGCGAAGGAACTCAGCACCACTTTGAAATACCAGCAAACACTTTTAAATGCATGTAAAAGTGCAGAATCCCAACAGTTAACACAGCAAAATAACAACAGCATTTTATAGTATGAAAAAGTCCGATAACATAACTGCAGCACTTTAAATTAGCAAGTAAAAGTAGTATAATTCAATAATATGGAGTACTCAGCTTGGATGAAGCTGGATTGAAGCAGGTACATCTGAATGTTAATGGCAAGGTCGCCAAGCATTTGTAATTTCTGTGTAAATGATTATGTAATGAAAACTCATTTCACTGAATTTCAATTCACCTTTAAAACATCACTGAAAGCTCATTTCACTGAATGTAAGTATTGTTGGGCAAATGAAATGTATATGCCCTTTTCCCCACTGTAGTGCGATCCTAGAATTAGTATATATAGTTAGGGTGGGTGTGGGGGGTATAGCCCCCCCCCACCTACTTAGCTTTTATATTTATGAATCTCATTTCACTGAAAGCTAACAATATAAAACCAAAAGTAGGTGGAGGGTTATGCCCCCCCAACTATATTTACTAACTCCAAGATCACACTACAGTGGGGAAAATGGCATATACATTTTATTTGCCCAACAGTACTTACATTCAGTGAAATGAGTTTTCAGTGAATCAAAGCCGACCCATATATATATATATATATATATATATATGTGTGTGTGTGTGTGTGTGTGTGTGTATGTATATATATATATGTATATATATATGTGTGTATATATATATATATATATATATATATATATATATATGTGTGTGTGCATATACACACACACACACACACACACACACACACACACACACACACACATGCATATATATGAACCAGAAGCTTTATGCCAACTCAGAATATCAACAAGCAACACTGGACCAGTGGCCAATCACAATAACACACACACTAAGCTTTCTCTCAGTGAATGCAGAGATCAAAAGAGACCAGACCCAATAGCTTAACTTAAGCCAATACATTAACATTTCTGACTGTAAAATCATCAATAGGAGCCCAAAGCACATGATCATTATAACAGTGAAATACCAGAAAACACTTTGAATTAAATGCAAAAGTGTAGAAACCCAGCAAGTTAATACAGTGAAATTGCAACAGTATTAAACCATGCATAAATATAACAGCAGCACTTTCATATAACAAGAAAAAGTGCAATTCAGTAATGTGTGTGCACTTGCATCTAAATGGTGTGGTTGTCAGACATTGGTAACCTCTGTGTAAAAATAAACAGGCTTTGTACAGTCTCAGAAAACCAACAAGCAAGAACAAAAGTCCACAAGCCAACCACACCAACATACTCTATGGTTTCCTTAGTGATTCCTAAGCTCAGTAGAGACCGTTTTGCTTTCTACTCCCACTAGAGTACAAATCTAACTTTTATACATTTTCTACATCACAATAAGATGTCAGCAAACTCTTTTAAATGTATTTATTTTTTATTTATTTAACATTTGTTTACTGGGAAAGTCTGACTTGGAATGAGCCTATTTTCAGCTGAGGCCCGGGGAGAAATTCTCCAGACACATCTTTGTAACATGGGAGGAAACCGGAGTACCTGGAGAAAACCCACACAAATGCAGGGAGGATGTGCAGACTCTGCAACGAAGGCACCCCAGCAGAGAATCGAACCAGAGAACCTCTTGCTGTTGGGCAACAATGCAAACCGCTGCTCCACAGTGCCATCCAAATAACATCAAAATAAATGTTAGGAAGCAAATAATACATGTATAATGCATTAAGATGAAAAATCTTTGTAATTTTTTTATGACTGTATGTATACATTTGTCATTTTGTAGTGTGTAAATAATGTATTTTATGTCAGTAAAAAAAAATAAAACACATTATATCTTAGCTTGTTGCTTAAATCTGAAAGTAAAATTACAAGAAAAATCAGTTGAGCCGTATTGCTTAATGGTTTGTACTGAGTTTTTGTCTTGCAATACTGTTGAAATGTGCAATGCATTTCACTGAGTTTGTTTAATCAAGTTAATGTCCTTTATAAAGTAGTCTCAGTAGCTTAATCCAGACAGGTTTCTGGACTTGCTGTTACAAACAGTGCTCTAAAATGTCATTTATTATCCATCATACTTATACAGTGCATTGAGTGAAGTGTGCTAAAATTGCATGATTTATATATATATATGTTCCAGTCAAGCTTTAGTGCATGATATACTCACAGGTGAAAAAAATCAGGGATCAGCCAGCTGAGTTAATATATGCAATTGAGGGGCAACATACTTAATGCAGTGTGCAATATCATTTCATCACCTTTCCTACATTTTTTCTTTAATCACTTACAAAAAGGTATTTTGCCACCCTATTTGGCCTGAGCCTTACCGACATTTCTGTCACATGCTGTTCACCAGATACCTCCAGAGTTGCAAAGAGTACAAGGGCTGAAAGTATTTGAACATGGGCTTGTATCTGGTAAACTCTAAATTGTCCCCTGTGGTATTATCGACTTGTTTTTATAATACATTTTACTTTGAAAATGAATGTTTGATGTGATCTTATTTTCACTTACTGAGTTTGAGCATTATTACCTAATAACTGGCAATGATTAAAAAGTTGTAACATGATAAACATAAAGAGCACAATTGGGTATTGAGAGAGACAAATTGTTTTCAGCAAAGATAATTCCAGTTTTTAACCACTCTGAAAACACAAGCGTGTTTAAATTCCAGCTGGAGAAGTTCATAGAAGAACAGACATGTAGAGGATGATATTTAGGCAACATGGAGTATTTCACTTTCTTTGTACCACTGTTTGTATTTATGCATGTTGGTAGTCAGATGGAGTTAGAAAGGTACTGCAAACACAGCATGAACTATTAAATGAAAATTGATACCTAAAATGTAAAGCATGTTGATAAATACAGCTGCTGTTTGACACTTGATAACGGTAAACTATTTGAATTTCAGTGAAAGGTAAAGTGCTTCACAGAAACCAAGAAAAGTAACGTGTACCTTTACAGATGGACATGAGTTCAGAATATAATAAAAGGTCTTGCATATAAATTCTTTTGGTAAACACAAACTCAAAGCAGCATAGATTAACAACAGGAACATCTTGTCATACATTTTTGTAAGATTTCATTTATAAATATCAACAGGAATATTGCAAAAGGCAGTCCCCTGATCTACTCTATCTGAACTGTGAGAAAGTTGAAATCTTGGGTATGTCTTTGCAAACACCTGCAGTATTCTTGGGAATGATATAACATGTGTGTTAACATCCCAGTGTTTGGGTTTTTTGTGTGCATATATGCCTTGAGAAAATGGAATTAAAACATTCCCATTTTTCAGACCATTAAGCTGTTTTTCAGCTGGGGAGGCATCATTGTCTGTTTCTCTAGAAAGGGTAGCCACAGCATAAGGGACTGATGAACCATGGATATCTGGAATTCAGCATATTGAACACTGCCCCCTTACTCACAGTTTTATTCATTTTATTTATTTATTTATTTGGCATTTGTTTACCGGGACAATCCGACTGGGTCATGAGGTCCCCATTTTCAGCAGAGGCCTGGGGGAAAAAGCTCCAGATACATATGGTAGACAGAATGAAAAACTAGACAGACATAATAAAGTCATAAATGCACAAGTATGAAAACAACACATTAGTTGTCAGAATGAGAACTTAACAGACATAATAAATTCATAACATTCAAGCACAAAATTTGAAAAACTGCACATTGTTTCATCAGAATAAAAACTCAACAGACATAAAGTCAGTGTTCAAGCATAAATGATATGGAAGCCTGATAATAGGAAGATGCAGCAGTATTTACATAAGAGATGATTATCATAACAATTCTTAATATTCTAGAGGAAATATGCTAACAAATTATTGAATACATGAAAACACACACATACACACATTCTGCTTTGACAGACTGGATCAATGGACATTTGCTTATACACATAGGTTGTTATTTTGTAGGACGAGGAGGTATTCTTTCTGTAAACCTTTACTCTGGCCATAAACACGGCCACTGACAAATCAAACAGGCACTCAGTTGCCTGAATACACAGATTGCCTTCCCACCTGACAAAAACAACAATTTTTCTGATTGGCTACACATCTGGTCTTTCAGTGTGATCAAGTAAAAATTAATGGCCACAGTAATGTCAAGCACATTTAATGACTTAATTACATGTTATGAGTGACCATTTACATGCAGTCAAGTCACTTAATGTCTTTTGCTTTCAAATACATCTTATATCCTCACCAGGAGGATATAGTTCCATATAGTCAAGATACTTGATGAAGGTGAGTGACAAAGAATATAAGAAATGAAAAGACATTCAACTATAACTTTGAAAACTGAAATAAACAAGATGGACAGACACATTAAACATAGTGTGAGAAATAATCAAGAAAAGTTTTAAGAAAATGTATAAAAAGAGATGGAATATAATAAAAAAAACATTTTATAGATGCATAAGATGTGAAAGTAGTAAATATATAAAAATTGATAAACTGTTTTTAGATTCTAAAATTTATTCTCAAACAGTTGATTATAGATACATTTACAAAATCTTATGCAAAGCAGTTTGGCTCCAAAATGGGGGGTGATAAATTGTCCTAGCAATATTCATGTAACCTCAGATACTGAAATCATATTAGATTATATTGGAAAAAAAATACATAAACAGGACCCCAAAAAAGCATAGAGATGAGACAGAGTTAGTATTAATGATCTAAGAACACTTCAACATGACCTTATAGTACCATTATATTTGTTATTCACTAGATCATTTAAGTATGGCAGCATTCCTCAAGATTGGAGACTTGCACTTGTTAAACCTGTTTTTAAGGGAAAGGGAAGTAGGAAAAAACCCAGATTCATACAGATCAAGAAGTTTACTTTCATCTTGTGGAAAAATGATGGAGCAGATTACTTTGGATAAGTTATTTTTAGAACTGGAAAGACAGGGACTTGAAACCATATATCAGCATGCATATGCTGAAAATAGATCTATAACCACCCATAACACGATTTTTTATAACAATATAACAGCTGTAAATGATGATTTATGCTGTGGTGTCATTTACTTAGACTTAACATCAGCATTTGATAGGGTCATACACAAAACATTGATTGATAAATTAGGACAACTTGCTATTGATTTATTCTAGGTAACAGAAATAGTTATATAGCTTACAAATGGGAAATGGCAAGTATTATACAGCAATCGGACAGGTGAAATTCTAGGTTACAGTACAGGTTGCATCTTTCAAATCTATTTTTTTCATTTGTTGTGTTCTACAGGCTGTATACAGATGACATGAAAATGAGTAAACTGATTTAATTTGTTACAGATAGGGAATGTCTACAAAAGAAATTGACTAAAGTGACCATTTGGGAACATAATAATAATAATACACTGATAAATACATCAGAAACTCAGCATTTGAAATTTCAGAGACAGATTGAAAGGGGAATATTTAATACCCCATATAGTGATTGAAACTGTAGATTCATTTAAGGACCTAAGTGTATGTGTAGATCCAGATTTGATTGTTTTCTAATCATGTCAACCATTTGGCTAATGATAGTTATAGAACTATAGGTTGTATAAAAATATTTATAAAGTCTAGGAGATCAGAAATTATGTAATTATTTGTTAGTTACATTATAGGCAAACTAACTGGAGTATGGAATAAAGGTATGGAAACCTTATAAGAGAACAAGCATGAGTAAACTAGAAAAAGTCCTACAGAACTACACCAAGGGCATGCATAGATATGAAAATGTAAGTTATTATGAAAGACTAAAACTGTAACCATTTGAAATGTGGGACACACTAAAGTGAGTCCCAAAATATAGAAAATGAGTGGCTGAAAGATTGTACTTACATATATATTAAGTCCGAGATGCTATTTCCCAGAATATATCCTTTCCACCGAGGTATGGTGATCTGACAGATGGCATATATAAGTCTGGGGGGTGTATGGGTACAGAAGGAAGAGGTTTAAAAGAGAAGTGCAATTTTTGAAATTTGCTCATCACCTGTGCTTTTGGACTTTTGTTGCCAACAAGCCAAAAAAAAAAAGTCAGTAGGAAGCCAACTAAAATATCTGAACTTGAACAGTGTCTCATACAGACATTTAGGAAGGCAACCTAGTCAAGTATATAGGACATTTAGAAATAACTACCTCTGGGAATGTTTGGAGTTATCAAAAAGTAGTAGGGAATCATTAAACAACCTATGTGGAAGATTATATAGGAATGAGAGGTATACTAACTTGCTGATGCATAGAACAGACAGCCAAATTAAAATAAAACAAACACCAGTTTAGATATATTTGCAAACAGCCTGGAGACATGAAAATAACTCTCTTGGTATACTGGCAGGCTAGACGGGCATTTTTGTCTGTGTACCTCCAAAATTATTCACTATCTGTCTATATCCATATTAGAAATTTGACTACAGTAAGATGACGCTCTCTTGTTTCCTTGCTTTCACATACAGCCTAAATTTCCCCAAATAGTCACTTTTTTACTTGGTACACTTCTGATGATGACTATAAATATTATGTGATCTACGAGAAATAGCATTTGTTACTCATTATATGTACCCCATCTTTCAGTCACTAGTAAAATAAAGTATTACAATATATGAGAGAAAGCCAAAGTATCACTAGTAAGCATATCCTGAATATGTATGTAAGCAGTTGATGCCATTGCTACCAGGCCATGAACATATACTGGTCATGACCTTTTACTGTGCGAGAGTAAGCTTGTACTGCAAGATAAAAAAGAGCATGATGTCTGTAATTATTTTGGAGTCATTTCTAATCCACTTGTTGGGTGGTTGTTTCATTACTGAACCAATAGTGCTAATATAAGTGTTCTGATGGAAATCATTTCTTTGTTTTTATTGTAATTCATAGTTTATATGATTTTAAAATTATAAAATAAAGATGAAATAAATTATCTTGTCAACTGATATTCTGGCCATTTTGTTATGTAACAGTATAATTAATCTCTGTCAGAAAAATGTCATATGATTATCCTTGCAAATTTGTGAAATATATTCACATTACAGAAATCAAACCAGAAGGTTAAGTACCTGCTATAATAATAGACTTTTCAGTGCATAAAGAACTGTTTCCACAACACATTGAAAGCTCCTTTTCTTACTTGATGTTAACAATATCAAATATTTTCAAAGCAAGAATGTAACTGAATGACATCATAAACTCAGTAAAGTTTTCATGCATATAAATTCTACAACATTACATCACTAAAATGGAGCCTTATCTAAAATAGTACCTAAGCTGGGCTAGTATTTAAAATTTTGCATTTAAGTTAATGACAATGCCATGGTGGTACGGCGGTAGCGTTGTTACCTCACAGCAAGAGGTTCTCCCGTTCAATTCTCGAATGGGCCTGGGAGTGCCTTCTGTGTGGGGCCTGCATGTCCTCCCCGAGGTTGGGTAGCATTCGAAAGACATGCTTGCGTAAATGGGCGTGCCTTCGTTGAAGGTTGGGCGTCAGGCTGGCACCTCGGCGTTTCATAAAAATCTACTGCCAATCATTAGCGGACCGGAGTTCCGCTGTGGCGACAGTCAAACAACAACAAATCTGTAATGCAGGAAATTAAGGAAAATACAGAGAAAAGAGAGTGAAAGACTTGAAGGTGACTTCCATGATCAGTTGAAACATGTTGATAGTGCTGCCCAAAAAATTCAGAATAACAGACATTGGTGCAGATGGACATATGCTTCAAAGAGTACCAAGTTCTCAGTTACTATCCTCTTATTGAACCATGTGAGCAGTGTGCAGGTTTGTATCTGGAAAAAAACAGTTCTCAATGAATTATATTCATAATGCAGGCATACATACTTTCCTTTATTGGAGATGAAATGCCTCTAACATATTGGATTAGTGGAAGTAAACATGATCAGCTGTGGTGAATAACCTGTGCAGGAATTTCCATGATAAAAATTATCTGTAAAGTGAGGAGTTACTATGAGAATTAAGATTGTACCCTGATCTCTCATAATGTTTAGTAACATATTCTCAGTATTATTTATTTATTTATTTTAGTTTGTTTACTGGGTACTACACTGATCACAAAAGACCATTTGTAGGTACAGCTTGAGCGAAGAGATTCACAAAAAAAAGAAAACAGAACAAATTTACAAACATAGAGTAATCACAGATGGTAGATAATGCCACAGGCAATTGATACAATATGTAAATATTAGCTGCACTGAAAATCAAATGCGAATTAATTTTAGTAGTAAATATGAGAGGGACACAGCAGCTGTGAGCAGAGGATCAAATTAGAAGTGATGCAGGGTGAAGAGGGAGTTAATGTCCCTGTGGAAAAGCACTTGCATTCAGATTTTTGATGTCTTTTGAGTTGAACATTAGGAAGGAGGAGACCTTTTTAGGTGAATGGGAGGGACTGTCATAGGTTGGGTGCAAGACTGGAGAAGGAATGGTTGTTAAGTACAGTTTAATTTGGGGTGTCTGGAGTAAGGGACTTAATTGGGAGAGGATGTGGAGGCTATAAGGGTGGTTTTATTATGGAGTTTGGCTGCAGCAGTTGGAAAGGTACCTGGTAGAAGTAGTTTGAAAACAATACACCCTAGGAATAGCTCAACTCTGTGTGAGACTGGTAGCCATTTGGCCTTGGAGAGGGTGATACAGTCATGTTCCTGCAATGAGTAATTGGAAATTAATTGTCAGATTTTGTTTTCCATGGACTGTAGAGTGAATGAGATTTTTTAGAGGCTATGGAGTCCATATTCAAGTTGACCAAGGAGAACTCTCTTTCCTATTGCTGCTTTAGTTGGTCTGGAGAGAAAGGGAGATATTTCCAGAACCAGAATAAAAAAACAACTAATCTTCTTCCTGTTTTTTTTCAATGTGGCTTTGGAAGTTCAATGATCGGTCTAGCCATAAACCTAAGTATTTAAAGGATGTGGTTGTTTCTATTGGGCAAACATTGAGATCAGAGATGTTGAGGTTATCAAGATTTTTTTAGCTGTTGTGAGGTTCCATATATCATAGTTTTTACTTTAGAAAGATTTATGAGTAGGTTATGGTTGTTTAGTCAAGAATTAAGTGAGTGGAGGTCAGACTGAAGCTGAGTTTAAATAGTTGGATATGAGGGACTGGATCGAACAATAGCCATGTCATCTACATAAAGAGTATTAGGAAAGTTAGGGAGATCAGAGCCATGTCATCTACATAAGGAGTAATAGGAAAGTTAGGGAGATCAGAGGTCAGCTTGTTAATACAGATCAAAAACAAAAAAGGAGTGAGTAAGATCCCTGATGTACCATTCTGGTAAGGGGTACTGGCAGCGATAGGAATATGCCTAATTTGAATATTAAAATACTTATTTATTACGAAATATTGGAACCTGGTACAATTTTGGGGTGAATCCCAATTTCTTGGAGGGAATGAAGAAGTGAAAAGTGGTCATTTAGATCAAAAGTTTTGGTAATGTAAATGAGGCTTTTGAAAGTCTTTTTTTTTTTATCCATGTTGATAACGACCTCATCTGTAAGTGACCATAGTGCTGTCATTGTGCTCTAGCCAGCCCAGAATCCATACTATTTGAGTGAGGAGGTGGTATTTTGGGATGTAAGTGGACAGTTGGTTGTGGATTAGTTTTTCATGTGTTTTCCAAAATGTAGGGAGGATGAAGATAGGACAGAACTGTAAGGTATTTACTGGCTGAGGCTGTTTGAGAAGAGGTTTAACCAGAGCAATTTTCCATATGTCTGGCACTGTATTTTGAATTAAGCAAAGGTTCTAAATATGTAGAATACATGTGGCAAGGAAGTCTTTGCAGAGTGATATAAACCAAGGGAGTAGATTGCCTGCCCCAGGGGGTGCATCCAGAGGTATGTCTTCTAAAAGTGGAACATGTTCTTTGTGTGTAGTTTTTTTAAAATGGAAGAGGGAGATAAAAGGAGGGGGCAATGTAAGCCAGAGAGAGAGAGAGGTTGCAGTACTAGGGAGGAGGCTGAATTCTTTGAGAAAGTCAGATGTTGAGAGTTGGCCTTGAGAGGTTTACTTAATGATAGCACAGGAGGTAGGATTACTGGATTTATGAGAAGATTTACTTCCTGGCAAATATGTTTTGGTTTGCCTACTAGAGCAAGTTGCTTAATTTTGAAGTAGCTGGTTCTGTGCCTGCATATGACTTGCTTAACTAGGTTATGGAGAGAGGTAATTGCAGTATGATTTTCTGGTGAGGAGTTTTATCTCCGTGAAGTACAAGCATTGTCCCCAAGTTTGAGCAGAGCTTTCATTTCAGTGGTTAGCCATGGGGTTTTGTTGAATCTGAGAAGGTACTGTGTGGCAGTGACGAATGTTGTATTGAAGTTAAACAAGGGTGTGTGTCAGAGCTGTTGAAGCCAACTTGGGGTTCTGTAATTTGGTAATGAGAGACCAGTCAAAAGTTGCTAAATGTTTTTTGAGATTGTCTGTATTGATGGTGGATCTAGGTCAAAAGGTGACTAGTTTGGGGGCAGTTTTGGTGATTGATGGATAATTTGGAAGGTTAATGGGCAGTGGCTGCTGAATGAGAATGGAAAAACAGATATACTGGAGATGATGATAAAGTTGATAGAGTTGTTAGTGATTAGCAGATCCAAGAGAGTGTCATTGTTGATTTAGAAATTTGGATGACTAGCATCATTGACTAGCTATATCAGGGTGATATTAGGTAGGAATTCAGCAATGCCATTGCTCAGGGGACCTAGGTAGTTTACGTTAAAATCACCTATAATATTTTTATAGTTTCTGACAACTGAGGTGATAGTAAGAATAAGGGATTTAAATATAAATAAATTTAAATTTAAATAAAAGAAAGGAGGAGGAAGGTAGGCAACTGCTACTAGAAAGTAAATGATCTTCTGGGAGTGAAATTTTAAATGTATCCAGTTGGGTTCACTATCTGGGGATGCATTTGCTTGTCCAGTGATAGCTAGTTTAAGGTTGCTTTTATAAAGAATGAGTGTGTCTCCACCTTGTCTACTGCCAGGTCTGTTGTCTTGGAGGTATTTATATTAGGGAAGTAGATGCTGAACATTAGGATTGTTTTGTATGAGCCATATTTCAGTGACAGTTGTAATATCAGGTGAGTGGATTGTAAGGAAGGTGTTTATCTTATTAAGTCTACTAGAGATACTTTGTGTGTTAATACACAGGAGAGGTGTCAGTGTCTGGAAAGGTTATAAGTGTTAGAGGACCTGGATTCGATTCAATTTTGAATCCAAGGAGGAGGATGAGCAAGAGAGGGATAATTTATAGAGGTGTAATTGCTTAGGTTTGGTATGTTTGGAAGAAATAAGGTTAAAGGGATGGTAAAGCTGCAGTTAAGTGAGAGTGGTAGGTAGTGAATGGAGGTTATAAATGGGTGGAGTAGGTTTTAGGGCTGAAGTCGGTGATTGTGAGACTTTGTGGTATTCTAGGATAGAGTAGGTTGAGAGATAGAGAAGAGATGGGGTTAATGAGGAGGAGTAAGATACTGAGGTGCAGAAGCATTTTGGAAAGTGGGTTAGAAAAGGAGTTCTGAAGGTAAGAGTCTGAAGACGAGAACACCAGACTGTGTATATAGGAAGGTGAAGGGATTGAGATTGATGAGTGTTTCTTCCTGGATGTATTTGTGTGTGAATAAGGATGAATCCATATGGAAGTTTAGGGTGGGAAATATCACAATGAGGTAGTTGAGGAAGTAGGATGTAGGTTTAGTAAAGTTGTGCGCCCCTTTATTGGATGGGTAGAAGTGGGACGGAAGAAGATGGAGGCAATAATGTGTAAATTGAAGATCATGGGGGTGGGAAGAGTGAAACGAGAGACACCTCCAATCAGCTGGAATAAATCAATAAAGTATGCAAGATTAATGCAGGAGAGAGGCCACAAAGCCCAAGAACAGCATTGTGCACACACAAATAAATAAATCAATAAAACAGGGGGTGGGAATGGGGTGAGAAAAACTAACCAACACTAAGCCTTATAATTGCTAAAACTATAGTTGTACACCTACAAGATCAGAAACAAGTGTGCAAGGTGAACTTCAGATTAAATAGGCTAATGAGACAGAGTAAATGTCCAGACACTTGAGTAAATGCAGCCTGTTTTCCAGCATAGTTCAGCTAAGCTATTAAATTGAACTATGCCAAGAATAGGGTTAAGAAAGTTTTGAGCCTTTGCATCCTTATTTTTAAACATGGAACAGTGCTTCAGTAATACATTTGAACAGGAGAAGACATACATTGACAGTCTTGCCCAGGAGCAACCAGAAATTCCTTGTACTTTAGGACCAACCAGAGGTTCCCTCTGTGAAGTCAACAGCTAATGCTAAAGCAAGTGCTATGACAGACATGCCCAGGAGCCATGAAAGGGGATCAGGACCAAAGCAGAATTCCTTATGTGCAGTTCAGGGAATGCTAGAGCAAGTGCCTTGACAGACTTGCCCACCAGCAATTAGAAATTGCTTCTACTTTCAGTGAAAAAGGGATATGGGGTTCAGGACCAACACAGACTTTGTTTTGTGTGGGCAGGTAATGCTAAAGATGGTGCCTTGACAGACATTCCCAGGAGTGACTAGAAATTCCTTTCAGAGGAAAAAGATTTTTTTAAGAACAACCCTAAATGACCTCTGTGCAGATGGCAAATAATGCTAGAACAACTTTGAAGACAGAGTTCCTATTGTCCAGAAATTCCTTCAACTTTCAATGAAAAAAGGTTGGGGAGTTGATGATCAACACAGAATTCCTTCTGTGCACTTAGCAAGCAATGCTAGAGCAACTGCCATGACAGAATTTCCCAGAAACCTACAGACATTGCTCCTATTTCAGTGAAAAAGGAGGGGGGTTCAGAACTACCCCAGAATTCTCTCTTGCAGTTGGCAGGTAATGCTAGAGCAAGTGTCTTGAAGGACTTTCCCAGGAGCAGCTAGACATTGCTTCTACTTTCAATGAAAGAAGAAGTGGGTTCAAGGCCAACCTGGAATTCCCAGATATTATGCAATCAGCAGATAATGCTAGAGCAAGCGCCTTGACAGTCTTGCCCCAAAACCAACAGAACTTGTATCTGCTTTCAGTAAAACAAAGTGAGGGTAGATCATGACCAACCCAGAACTCCCCCTCTGCAGTTGGCAGGGTAATGCTAAAGAAAGAGCCTTGCCAGACTTACCCATCAGTAGCCAGAACTTACTTTTACTTTCAGTGAAAAAGGAGGATCTTGGCCAACCCAGAATTCCCTATGTGCAACGAGAAAGTAATGCCAGAGTGCTTGCTTTGACAAACTTGCCTAGAAACAGCCAGAAATTGCTTCTACTTCAAGTGAAAAAAGGGGTGGGGTTCAGGGCAAACCCAGAAATTCCTCTGTGCAGTCTGCAGGTAATGCTAGAGAATCTGCCTTGACAGATTTGCACAGCAGCGGCCAGAAATTACTTCTACTTTCACCAAAGCAAAAAGGGATTATGGAACAATGCAGAATTTACTCTGTGCAGCGAGCAGGAAATGCTAGAGCACGTGCATTGGCAGACTTGTCCAGGAGTAGACAGAACTTGCTTCTACTCTTAGTGGAAAAGAGGGGGTTCAGATCCAGCCTGGAATTAGATTTATGGAGTCAGCAGGTAATGCTAGAGCAGGTGCCTTGAGAGACTTGCCGAGGAGATGCCAGATACTGCTTCTACTTTCTGGGAAAAAAAGAGGGGTTCAGGATCAATGTAGAATGCCCTTTCTACAGTGAACAGGTAATGCTAGAACAAGTTCCTTGAAAGACTTGCAAGGAATGGCCAGAAATCTCTTCTTCTTTCAGTGAAAATTGGGGAGGGGGGGTTCAGGCTGAACAGAGAATTCCCTCAGTGCAGTGACAGGTTAATGCTTGAGCAAGTGCCTTGACAGACTTGCCCAACAGCAGCCAGAAATTGCTTCTGCTTTCAGTAAGAAGGGGGGTTCAGGACCAAACCAGAATTCCCTCTGTGTAATTGTTGGGTAATGCTAGAGAAATTGCCTTGACAGACTTGCCTAGCAGCAATGAGAAATTGCTTCTACTTTCAGAAAAAAGGGGGGGGGGTTCAGGACCAACACAGAATTTGTTTTGTGGAGTTGGCAGGTAATGCTAGAGATGGTGCCTTAACAGACATGCCCAGAATTGGCCAGAAATTGCTTTCAGAGGAAAAAAAATGGGGGTTTTAGAACAACCCTGAATGACCTCTGTGCAGATGGCAGATAATGCTAGAAGAAGTTCGAAGACAGAGTTCCATAGAATTGTCCAGAAATTCCTTCAACTTTCAGTGGAAAACAAGGGGCTGCAGACCAACACAGAATTCTCTCTGTGCAGTTGGCAAGTAATGCTAAAGCAAGTGCCTTGAAATGAAACACTTGCCCAACAGTGGCCAGAAATTGCTTCTACTTTTTGTGAAAAAAGGGGGTTCAAAACCACCCAGAATTCCATCTATGTGGTCACCAGATAAAGCAAGAGCAACTGACTTGCCAGACTTGCCCAGGAGCAGCCAGCAATTGTTTCTACTTTCAATGAAAAAAAGGGTGGGGAGGTTGATGACCAACCTATAATTCCTTCTGTGCACTTAGCAAGCAATGTTAGAGCAACTGTCTTGACAGACTTGACTTGTCCATAAACAGCCAGAAATTGCTCCTATTTCAGTAAAAAAACAGGGGGGGGGGTTCGGACCTACCCCAGAATTCTCTCTTGCAGTTGGCCGGTAATGCTAGAGCAAGTGTCTTGAAGGACTTGCCCAAGAGCAGATATAAGTTGCTTCTACTATCAATGAAAGAAGAAGGGGGTTCAAGGCCAACCTGGAATTCCCAGATATTGTGCAATCAGCAGATAATGCTAGAGCAAGTGTCTTGACTGTCTTGTCCCAGAGCCAACAGAACATGTCTACTTTCAGTAAAACAAAGTGAGGGGAGACCATGACCAATTCAGTCCTCCCCCTGTGCAGTTGGCAGGCAGTGCTAAAGAAGGAGCCTTGACAGACTTACCCATCAGCAGACAGAACTTGCTTTTACTTTCAGTGAAAAAAGGGGGGTCTAGGCCAACCCAGAATTCCCTATGTGCAGTCAGCAAGTAATGCTAGAGTGCTTGCTTTGACAGACTTGCCCAGAAACCGCTAGAAATTGCTTCTATTTCAAGAGAAAAAAGGGTGGGGTTCAGGGCAAACCCAGAAATCCCTCTGTGCAGTCTGCAGGTAATACTAGAGAATCTGCCTTGACAGATTAGCACAGGAGTGGCCAGACATTACTTCTACTTTCACTGAAACAAAAAGGGATTAAATTAAGGACCAATGCAGAATTTCCTCTGTGCAGCAAGCCGGAAATGCTAGAGCAAATGCATTGACAGACTTGCTCAAAAGTGACCAGAAATTGCTTCCAATTTCACTGTAAAAAGAGGGTTCAGAACCAACCCAGAATTCCCTCACTGTTGTCAGCAGGTGAAGTTGGAGCAAGCACCTTGCCAGACTTCTCCATGAGTGGACAGAACTTGCCTCTACTTTCAGTAAAAAAACAAAAAACAAAAAAGGAGTGGGATAAGAACCAACATGGAAATCCCTCCATAAAGTTGGCAGATGATGCAAAAGCAGTTGCACAGGAGTGGCAAGAAATTGCTTTGAATTTCAGTGAAAAAAGGGAGGTTCTGGACCAACCTGGAATTTCCTCTGTGCAGTCAGCAAGTAATGCTATAGCAAGTGCCTTGTCAGACATGTCCAGGAGTACACAGAAATTGCTTCTACTTTCAGCAAAAAAGTGTGGGAGGGGGCACAACCAACACGGAATTCCCTCTGTGCAATCGGTAGGTAATGCTACAGGAAGTGCCTTGACAGACTTGCTCAGGAGACACCAGAAATTGCTTGAACTTTCAGTAAAACAAAGTGTAGGATGATCAGAACTAACTCAGAATTACTCCTCTGCAGTATGCAGATCATGCTAAAGCAAGTGTCTTGACAGACTTGCTAAAGATCAGCCAGAAATTGCTTCTAATTTCCATAAAAATGTGTGTGGGGGCAGAACCAACCAGAATTCCCTCTGTGCAGTCAGCAAGTAGTGCTAGACCAAGTGCCTTGTCATTATTCTCCAGGAGTGGACAGACATTCATTCCACATTCAGTGAAAAAAAGGGGGCATTTAGGACTAACCCAGTATACCCTTTCTGCAGTTGGCAGGTAATGCTGGATCAACTGCTTTGACAGACTTTCCAGGGAACAACTAGAAATTGCTTCTACTTTCACAGAAAAAAGAGGCGCTAGGAACTCAGGACTACCCAGAATTCTCTCTTGCTGTTGGCAGGCAATGCCTGAGCAATTATCATGAAACATTTACTCAGGAACAGCCAGAAATTGTTTAGTTTCAATTTACAAAAAGAGGGGGTGGTACAGGACCATCTTGGAATTCCAACTGTGCAATCAGGAGGTAATGCTACAGTAACTGCCTTGATAAACTTGCCCAAGGAGTAGCCAGAAATTGCTCCTACCTTTCGTGAAAAAAGGGAGTTCAGTATCAACCCAGAATTCCCTCTGTGCAGACAGCAGGTAATGCTAGAGCAAGTGCTTTGACAGACTTGTCCAGGAGTGACCAGAAATTGCTTCCAATTTCACTGAAAAAACAGGGATTCAGGACCAACCCAGAATTCCTTTTGTGCATTTGGCAACTAATGCTAGAACATGTGCCTTCTCAGACTTGTCCAGAAGTGGGCAGAAATTACTCCTACTTTCAGTAAGTGAGGGTTAATTAGGACCAACCCAGAATTTCCCCTCTGCAGTTGGCAGGTAATGCTAAAGCAAGTGCCTTGAAAGACTTGCCCAGCAGCAGCCAGGAATTACTTCTACTTTCAGTGAAAAAAGGGGGCTCAGATCCATCCCAGAATTCCATTTGTGTAGTTGGTAGATAATGCTAGAGCAATTGACTTCTACTTTCATTGAAAAAGGGGGATCAGGGCAACCCCAGAGTTCATTCTAAGCTGTCAACAGATAACGCAATAGCAACTGACTTGACAGACTTCTTCAGGGGTGGAAAGAAATTACTTCTACTTTCACTGAAAAAAATGTGGGTTCAGGACCAACCCAGAATAATGCTAGAGAATCTGGCTTGACAGATTTTCACCGGAGCCACCAGAAATTGCTTCTAATTTCACTGAAATGAGGGGAGTAAGGACAAATACTTCCACTTTTAGTGAAAGGGGTGGGGGTTAGCACCAACCCAGAATTTGAAATACTTGCAGAGGAGCTACCAGACCTTCCTTCTGCTTTCAGTAAAACAAAGTGGTGGGATTCACTACCAACACATAATTTCCCCTCTAAACTTAGCAGGTAGTGCCAGAGCAAGTGCCTTGACAGACCTACCCAACAGAGGCCAGACATTTCTTCTACTTTCAAAGAAAAAGGGAGAGAGGGGTTCAGGATCAATCTGGAATTCCCTCTGTGCAGTCACCAGGTAATGCAAGAGCAACTGTCTTGGCATACTTGCTCTGGAGCAGCCAGAAATTACAGGACCATTTCCAAACTCCCATTGTGCTGTCAGCAGGTAATGTTAGAACAACTCCCTTGACATAATTGCATAGGAGCAGGCAGAAATTGCTTCTACTTTCACTGCAAAAAGGGGGACTAAGGACCATAGCAGAATGCCCTCTGCTCAGCGGGCAGAAATGCTGCAGCAAGTGCCTTGCCAGACTTGTCTAGGAGCAGACAGAATTTGCTTCTACTTTCAGTGAAAAATAGGGAGTTCTTATCCATCCCAGAATTCCATTTGTGCAGTCAGCAGTTAATGCTAGAGCAAGTGCCTTGAAAGACTTGCCATTAAGCGGCCAGTTATTGCTTCTAGTTTCAGTATAAAAAGAGGGGGGGGGGGTTGAGGACCACCCCAGAATTCCCTCTGTAAAATCGACAGATAATGCCAGAGCAACTGTCTTGGCAGATTTGTGCAGGAATGGCAGAAACTGAGGGTTCTGTACCAACCCAGATTTCTCTCTGTGTAATCAGCAAGTAATGCTACATCAAGTGCCTTGATAGGCTTACCTAAGAGCAGCCAGAAACTGCTCCTACTTTTAATGAAAAAAGGGTGGTTCAGGACTAACCTGGAATTCCCTCTGTGCAGATGGTAGGTAATGCTAGAGCAAGTGCCTTGTCAGACTTGTCCAGGACTAGAAAGAAATTGCTTCTACTTTTATTTTCATTACCAACCTGGAATTCTTGCCAAACTATATAATCCTACAATCCTCCAAAAGTCCCTTCAAGAAAAACCTCAAACAGTATCTCAAATTGAACTGGCTATGCCCATGTACCAACCCAGATTAAGTTATAAAACAATAACATAATCAATAATTATTATAACATCTAACTACATCACCATGCTATTTATCCAATCTTATTGGTAATTGCATCTGTTTATGAGAACTGTGAGTCCCTGCTAGGGAACATTACTAAACCAATGTACATAAGATATATTACCACTTTGTTTTTATATATTCTAATTGTTTTCTAACTTCTTGTGTAACCTTTGTATGTCTGTCCATGAGAACTGTGAGTCCCTGCTAGGGACTAACTGTGAGTTACAGTCTTGTAATTGTGTCTGTTCATGAGAACTGTGGGTTCCTACTAGGGAACATTACTAAACCAATGTACATAAGATATATTACCACTTAGTTTTTATATATTCTAATTGTTTTCTAACTTCTTGTGTAACCTTTGTATGTTTGTCCATGAGAACTGTGAGTCCCTGCTAGGGACTAACTGTGAGTTACAGTCTTGTAATTGTGTCTGTTCATGAGAACTGTGAGTTCCTACTAGGGAACATTACTAAACTAATGTACATAAGATATATTACCACTTAGTTTTTATATATTCTAATTGTTTTCTAACTTCTTGTGTAACCTTTGTATGTCTGTCCATGAGAACTGTAAGCCCCTACTAGGGAACACTTCTAAATCAATGTACATAAGGTATATTACCACTTTTTTATATATTCTAATTCTTTTCTAACTTCTTGTGTAACCTTTTGTATGTTTATCTATGTGGAGCTTTTCTCCCCAGGCCTCCTCTGAAAATGGACATGTATCCAGTCAGACTATCCCGGTAAACAGATGTAAAATAAATAAATAAAATAAAATTGCTTCCGTGCAGTCGGCAGATAATGCTAGAGGAAGTGCCTTGACAGATTTGCCCAGGAGACACCATAAATTGCTTGACCTTTCAGTAAAACAAAGTGAGGGGTGATTGGGGCCAACCCAGAATTCCCCCTCTGCAGTTTGCAGGTAATGTTAAAGCAAGTTTCTTGAAAAACATGCCCAAAATTGGCCAGAAATTGCTTCTACTTTTATTGAAAGGGGGGGGGGGCAGGACCACCCCAGAGTTCCCTTTACACTGTCAGCAGGTAATTCAAGAGGAACTGACTTGACAGAGTTCTCCAGGAGTGGACAGAAATTACTTCTTTCATTGAAAAAAGGTGAGGGTACAAGACCAACCCAGATTTCCCTCTGTGCAGTCTGCAGGTAATGCTAGAGAATCTGCCTTGACAGATATGCACAGGAGCGGCCAGAAATTGCTTCTGCTTTCACTGGAAAAAGGGGGATAAAAGACCAGTGCAGAATTCTCTGTCCAGTAGGCAGAAATTGCTAGAGCAAGTGCCTTGACAGACTTTCCCAAGAGTGAACAGAACGGAGGTTAAGATCCAACCCATAATTCCATTAATGCAGTCAGCAGGTAATGCTAGAGCAAGTGCATTGAGAAACTTGCCCAGGAGAGGCCAGATATTGCTACTACTGTCCAGGAAAAAAAGGGGGGTTCAGAACAAGTCCAGAATTCCCTTTCTGCAGTTGGCGGGTAATGCTATACTAAATTCCTTGAAAGCGTTGCTAGGAGCGGCTAGAAATATCTTCTACTTTCAGTGAAAAAGAGGGAGGGAGTTCAGAATGAACAGGTAATTCCCTCAGTGAAGTTGAAAGGTAATGCTAGAGCAAGTGCTTTGACATACTTGCCCAAGAGTGACCAGAAATTACTTCTAATTTCATTGAAAAAAGGGTGTTCAGGACCAAGAATTCCCTCACTACTTTCAGCAGGTAAAGCTAGAGCAAGCCCCTTGACGGACTTCCCCATGAATGGACAGAAATTGCTTCTACTTTTAGTAAAAAAAGGGAAGCAAATCAGAACCAACATGGAACTCCCTCTGTAAAGTTGGCAGGTAATGCTAGAGCAACTCCCTTGACAGACTTGCACAGCAGTGGCCAGAAATTGCTTTTAATTTCAATGAAAAAGGGGGTTCTGGACCAACCTGGTATTCCGCTTTGCAGATGTCAGGTAATAGCAGAGCAAGTGCTTTGTCAGACTTCTCCAGGACTAGACAAAAATTGCTTCTACTTTAATTGAAAGAAGAGTGGTACAGCACCAACCCAGAATTCCCTCTGTGCAATCAACAGGTAATGCTACAGGAAGTGCCTTGACAGACTTGCTCAGGAAGACACCAGAAATTGCTTGAACTTTCAGTAAAATAAAGTGAGGGATGATAAGGACCAACCCTGAATTACCCCTCTGCAGCTGGCAAGTAATGCTAAAGCCTTGAGAGACTTGCTCAGTAGCAGCCAGGGGGGGTTACAGCCAACCCAGAATTCCCAATGTGCCATCAACAAGTAACGCTAGACCAGGTGCCTTGTCAGAATTCTCCAGGAGTGGACACAAATTGCTTCTACTTTCACTAAAAAAAAGGGGATTATTAAGGACCAGTATGGAAATCCCTATTTGCAGTGGGCAGGAAATTTTAGAGCATGTGCCTTGACAGATTTGCCTAGGAGTGGACAGAATTTGCTTCTACTTTCAGTGAAAAATAGGGGATTTTGATCCAACTCAGAATTCCATTTATACAGTTAGAAGTTAATGCTAGAACAAGTTCCTTGAAAGACATGAAAAGTATTGGACAGAAATTTCTTCTACTTTCAGTGAAAAACAAGGGGTGTTCAGGGCTAACAGGCAATTCCCTCATTGCAGTTGACAAGTAATGCTAGAGACAGACTTGCCCACGAGCAGCCAGAAAATTCTTCTACTTTCAATGTAAAAAGAGGGGGGTTCAGGACCAACCCATAAATTCCTGTGTGCAGACTGCAAGTAATGCTAAAGCAAGTGCTTTGACAGACTCTTGCAGGAGTGGCAAGAAATTGCTTCTACTTTCAGTAAAAAAAGGGAGGGAGTTCAAGATCAATACAGAATTCCCTCTGTGCAGTCAGCAGGTAATGCTACATCAAGTGAATATGCAGAGACTGGTAAAATCAACAAAGCTAAAAACACCCAAAAAAAGAGATATTGACCAGCAGCAGAAATGAAACACAAGAATCCAAAGTAATTTAGTGATTTCATTCACTTTACTTTTGGGACTTCTTCAGAATGCTACATCAAGTGCCTTGATAGGCTTGCCTAGGAGTGGCCGTAACTTGCTCCTACTTTCAGTGAAAAAAAAAGAGGGGGATTCAAGACTAACCTGGAATTCCCTCTGTGCAAATGCAGGTAATGTTACAGCAACTGCCTTGTCATACTTGCTTCTGCTTTCAGTAAAACCAAGTGAGGAGTGATCAGGACCAACCCAGAATTCCCCCTCTGCAGTCAGTAGGTAATGCTAAAGTAAGTGCTTTGAAAGACTTGCCCAAACATTGGCCAGAAATTGATCTACTTTCATTGAAAAAAGGGGGGGGGGTCAGGATCTAAACAGAATTCTCTCTAAGCTGTCAACAGATAATGCAAGATCAACTGATTTGACAGATTTGCTTAGGAATTTCCAGATATTGTTTCTACTTTCAGTGAAAAAGGGGAGGGGGGGTCACGACCAACCTAGAATGTTGTTTGTGTAGTCAGTAAGTAATGCTAGAGCAGGTACCTTGTCAGACTTCTCCAGGAGTGGATAGAAATTACTTCTACTTTCAGTGAAAAAAGGTGAGGGTTAAGAAACAACCCAGAATTCCCTCAGTGCAGTCAGCAGGTATTGCTAGAGCAAGTGCTTTGATAGACTTGCCCTGGCACGACCAGAAATTGCTTCCAATTTCAGTATAAAAAAGTGGTTCAAGACCAACCCAGAATTCCCTCTGTGTACAGTTGGCAAGTATGTGCCTTGACAGACTTGCACAGGAGAAGCCAGAAATTTCTTCTACTTTCAGGGGAAAAGGGAGGTTCAGGACCACCCCAGAATTTTTTCTTGAAGTCTACAGGTAATGCTAGAGCAAGTATCTTGAAGGACTTGTGTGTGGTAAGCAAGTAATGCAAATGTGACATTCCTTCTCTGGGCCAGAGATTGAGGAGTCTCAATCCTCATCACTGACACCAGTGGGGAATGTTCACTGAGAAAAATAGACACAGTATTTTCAGATGCAGCTCTCCTTTTCCTTAAGAACACACAGGGAATGCACACTCCAGTCCTGGGACTGCGCTCTCTCTCCAGGTCCCAAATAAGAATCCCCACTGACACAGCTATAGAGCTGAGTCCTTAGCCAGGTGTTCCAAGCCAAGTACTCCACCACCCTTTCTGTGAAATCATTGCTGTCAGCATCCCTGTTCAAAGTAGCTAACACACTCTTTGAGATTTGGTTATCACACACGAAACACACACACAAACACACACACCTGGGAAAACCTGGCACAGCTTACCCACTTTGACACCTCAAACCAGACTGTAAGGTAGATACACTGCTTGTTAAGAAACAACCCAGAATTCCCTCAGTGCAGTCAGCAGGTATTGCTAGAGCAAGTGCTTTGATAGACTTGCCCTGGCACGACCAGAAATTGCTTCCAATTTCAGTATAAAAAAGTGGTTCAAGACCAACCCAGAATTCCCTCTGTGTACAGTTGGCAAGTATGTACCTTGACAGACTTGCACAGGAGAAGCCAGAAATTTCTTCTACTTTCAGGGGAAAAGGGAGGTTCAGGACCACCCCAGAATTTTTTCTTGAAGTCTACAGGTAATGCTAGAGCAAGTATCTTGAAGGACTTGCCCAAGAGCAGTCAGAAGTTGATTCTACTTTCGGTGAAAATATGGGTGTTTAGCAACAACCCAGAATTCCCCCTCTATTTGGCAGTCAATGCTAGATCAAGTGCCTTGATAGACTTGCCCAGGATTAGCCTGAAATTTCTTCTACTTAAGAGCAACAAAAAAAGAAGTTCAGGATCACCGTAGAATTCATTTTTGCAGTTTGCAGGTAATGCTAGAGCAAGTGTATTGAAGAATTTTCCCAGGAGCAGACAGAGATTACTTCTGCTTTCAGTGAAAGAACAGGTGCTCAGCACCAACCTAGAATTCCTCCCTGCATTCGGCAGGTAATGCTAGATCAACTGCCTTGACAGACTTGCACAAGAGCAGCCAGAAATTACTTCTGCTTTCAGAGAAAAAGGGTGGTCTCTGGACCAGTGGGCAATCCCCTCTGTGCAGTTGGCAGATTATGCTTGTTCAAGTTGCGCAGAGAGAAATTCCTTTTACTTTTAGTGAATAAAGGGGAGGTGGATTCAGGACCAGTCAAGAATTCCGTGTGTGGAGTCACCAGGTTAAACTAGAGCAAATGTCTTGACAGACTTGCCCTGGGTAGGATAAAAGTTCCTTCTAATTTTAGTCAAAAGAAGGGCGGGGTTTCTGGACAAACATGAAATTCCCTCTTTGTAGTCAGCAAGTAATTCTAAAACGTGTTTTGGCATATTTGGCCATGAGTGGACAGAAATTGCTTCTAGTTTCAGTGAAAAGGGGGGTGGGTTCATGATTAAGCCAGAATTTCCTCTGTGCATTTGGCAGGTAATACTAGAGCAAGCACCTTGACAGACTTGCCCAATACCAAAGAAATTCCTTCTACATCCAGTGGAAAAAAGGGTGGAATTTCAGGATGAACCCAGAATTCCCTGTGTGCAGTCAACTGGTAATGCTAGAGGAAGTACTCTGATAGACTATCCTAGGAAATTCCAGAACTTGCTTCTGCTTTCAATGGAAAAAAAGGGGGTGGGGTTCATGAATTCCCTCTATGCAGTTGACAAACAGTGCTAGAGAAAGTACCTTCACAGGCATGACCAGGAGTGGCCAGAAATTCTGGTTTCAAGAAAAAAGTGGGTTTTAGGGTCAACCCAGAATTCTGTCTGTACTGTCATCAGGTAATGCTAGAGGAACTGTCTTCACAGACCTGCCCTGGAACAGAAAGAAATTCCTTCTACTTTAAGTGAAACAAAGTGGGGGATATTTTGAATGAAAAAATAAAGGCAGCATCAGGACCAACCCATCATTCCCTCTTTGTGGTCAGCAGGTAATGCTAGATCAAAAGAGCTAATGCTTTCACAGACTTACAAAGGATCTACCAGAAATTGCATCGCATTTCAGTGAAAAAAGGGGGAGATTCTGAACCATCCTGGAAATTCCTATGTGCTGCCAGCAGGTAATGGTAGAGGAAGTGCCTTGGTAAACATGACCAGTACTGGACAGAAGTTGCTTCTACTTAGAGTGAAAAAGGGTATGGAGTGATGACCAAGCAGGAATTCTCTCTGTGCATTTGGCAGATAATGCTACAGCAAGGTCTTGACTGACTTGCCCAGGAGCAGCCAGAAATTGCTTCTACTTTCAGTGAAAAAGGGGTGGTTAAGTACCAACCCATAATTCACTGTGTGCAGTCAGCAGGGAATGTTAGACCAAATGTCCTGATAGACTTGCTCTGGAGTGGACAGAAATTGGTTGGGCTTCAGGACCAACAATAAATTCCCTCTTTGCAGTTGGCAGGTGATGCTAGAGCAAGTGCATTGACAGACTTGCCCAAGAATGTCCAGAAATTGCTTCTACTTTCAGTGAAAAAGGAGAGAGGAGGTTCAGGACCAAGCAGACATTCCTTGTGTGTGGTAAGCAAGTAATGCAAATGTGACATTCCTTCTCTGGGCCAGAGATTGAGGAGTCTCAATCCTCATCACTGACACCAGTGGGGAATGTTCACTGAGAAAAATAGACACAGTATTTTCAGATGCAGCTCTCCTTTTCCTTAAGAACACACAGGGAATGCACACTCCAGTCCTGGGACTGTGCTCTCTCTCCAGGTCCCAAATAAGAATCCCCACTGACACAGCTATAGAGCTGAGTCCTTAGCCAGGTGTTCCAAGCCAAGTACTCCACCACCCTTTCTGTGAAATCATTGCTGTCAGCATCCCTGTTCAAAGTAGCTAACACACTCTTTGAGATTTGGTTATCACACACGAAACACACACACAAACACACACACCTGGGAAAACCTGGCACAGCTTACCCACTTTGACACCTCAAACCAGACTATAAGGTAGATACACTGCTACTTGAACACCCAAAGCCAGCTTCTCTAAGGCTCTTACCAGAGTACCCAAATGGTAGTATTTGACCAAACAACACGGTTTTCAAGAACATAGAGCCACACAGCCACTAAATAAATGCAAGTGCTCTCAAAGTTTAAATATTTTCTAAAGGACCACTAACAATGACATGTATAGCTATATTTAATAATAAATAATAAAAAAGAAAACATGAAAATACTGAATATCTGTGTGCAATAAATGCCAAAGTTTCAATCACAGGAAATATAAAAAAAAAACAACACAGATGGAAAGCCTTAGACAGATAAAGAAAAAAAAACATTTAGCTAATCTCACTATATATTCCTAACTGACTGAAGAATTACTGTTCCTTAGTTGCTTACTAAAGCAAGGCAAGATGAGGTGGGTGAGTGTCTTTGTTGTCAGGTCCAAGACAGAGTGCATCTATTACATTTCCCACTAGTATTCAAATACAATTTCAGTGCTAGTACAGAATGACATCAAATCTGGTCACCTGACTCTGTGGTTCCCACACTATCCCCTCACTAGCAGCTGAGCCAGGATTTTGCCCAGATGTGCCACAATATACACACACAACTTTTCCAAGGCTTAATACAGCCTCTGGAAGCTATAAAATAATTCCAGCACTTCCATCCTTCCTGCAGAAAGGCTTTTCACAGACATTGGGCAGGATTCACGATGGCTTGCACGGAGTCTAAGAGTAGTGTAAGACTCCATGCAGCCATCATGTCCGACGAGCGATCCACAAACAGCCTGTAGGGACATGTAAGAGAGCTCCTAAAACAGCTTTTACACAGACAGGGCTTGGATATGCAAATTACCTCACTTGCAGCCGAAAGGCATGCAAATGAGGTAATTTTGTGATCCAAGAAGTACAAACCTGTCCGTGTAAGAGCCATGTTACCTGCAGAAATGTACTCAGTTGACAACTGAGTACCGTTCTGCAAATAGCACAATGGAGCCTTGTCAGCTGCAAATAAAGGTTGCATATGTTCCAGGAAGCATGCCAATGGCCAAATATGTGGCCACTGGCAACGTACCCCCATGGAAAATTAAAATAAAAATGTTTAAACGTAGCACAGCACCGCGCAAACGGGCTGCACTGTAGAAAACAGAAAAATAAAAATTTAAAACCCACAAATGTGGGTTTTATGCAAACCATGAATTTACAATGTAAGGGAATAGCAGGCTGAAAATAACATGGCCACTGACTAGGGGTTGCTAAGGGGGGAAGCTCAGTGTAAGACGAGCATTAGTAGGCAATCCCATGTAAATGAGTGTTAGGATAGTGAATCACACTTTTACATAGCAAATGAGCACAATCCCTGGAGTGTAGGAGTAGGATAAGGGGGAGTAACAGAGTAAGAGATAGGTGACATCACAGGGGGGTATGTATGAAAGAAATGCAGCTCAGTGGAGCAGAGTGGCATGTGAAAGCTGTCAGTCACACATCATGGAAAGAGGTGTGTCAAGAAGTAGGCATGGGAAAACCAAGAAATGGAAGATGTACACTGTGGATAACACCAAAGTTTCTTGCTGGCTGTGCATGTGCACTCGGAGGCCCGAGTAAGATAGAGTGCATGCGTGTAAGTGCGAGTGCACGCGTTTCAGCTGGAGTAAGCATGTAGAAGCTTGTTTAAAGACCTATTAGCTCATTTGCGCTGGTGTGCGTGCGTTTAAACCCGAATAAGCAAGTTTTAGTCTGTCTAAGCATGTGTGCATGTGTGTTAGCTGCTGTGAGCGTGTTTGTGCTTGTTTGCACGTGCCCCCCCCCCCCCCAGGAAACAGAAAGGAAAAAGGAAGCAGAATAAATTGTAGGAAGCTACCAGGGAATACTAGCAGAGGTAACAGGTGAAAAAAAATCAGAAGCAGTCAATTACACAGGCAGAACAGTAGCCCAGCCCAGCACTTAAAACTCTGCAAACAACAGTGCAGTATGTTTCTCACAAGAGACACTGCAACACTGGAGTAAGCTATTAGAAGAGAAAACTGAAAAAGCCTCACTCAGACAAAAAATGCTAGGGGCTGCCATAGCTGTTATAAGGTGACATATGCAACATGCTGAGGGTGGTGACAATGCAAATGCTGCCAGACAACCCACAGTGAGGAGACGGAGAAGAGTGTACAGGCCCAGGGTCACCTACCAGGGGTTACATGAGCTGGAGATAGTGGAGCGCTATAGAGTGGACAGAGACCTCCTACAGCAAATTGTGGAGCTGTGCAGGCCACGCCTCACACACAGAACCAACAGAGGGGAACCCATCCCAGTGGAAACCAAGGTATGTGTTGGCCTAAGAATACTAGCAACAGGTACCTTCCAGAGACCAACTGGTGATATGATGGGGATATCACAGGCATCAGAATCCAGGGTACTGCACCAGTTCCTGGATGCCATGTCAGCACATGTCGGTGATCATGTATATTTCCCCAATTCCCATGAGGTATTGGCCAGCAATATGCGTTTCTTCCAGCAAATAGCGGAATACCCTGAGGGAGTGGGTGCAATAGACTTCACGCACATACGCATCAAAGCACCAGCCGGTGAGTGGGGTAGCGTCTACTTCAACTGCAAGGGCTTCCCCTCCATCAACTGCCAGGTCGTGTGTGATGCCCAGGGCATAATACTGAATGTGTGTGCTGGCTGCCCTGGAAGCTACCATGATTCCCATATCTGGCATCTGACGCAGCTGTACCACACATTTGCCAATGGGGACATCCCACATGGTCACCTACTGGGGGATGCTGTCTATGCACTGGAGCCGTGGCTGATGACACCCATCAGAAATGCACACACACCTGAACAGGAACGCCATAATGAGGCACATGCACAAACACGTAATGTAATAGAGCGTGTGTTTGGGCTGCTCAAGTCACGGTTCCAGTGCCTGGACACATCTGGTGGAGCCTTGCAGTACTCACCAACTACATGTACCCAAATTGTCATGGTATGTGCTATGCTACATAGTATGATTCTGCGAAAACAGCTGTAGCAGGACCAGCATAGGCCCGGGCCAAACAGCCCCCCACCATTGCCAAGGCCATTACAGGCAGAGCGTGACTCGGAGGAGGAACAACCTGAGCCTGCCCTAGTAGGCAGAACAAGGCATGCCTAGTATGACTTCACCTTGGCAAAGAGGCAACACATAGCACATACACTGGCTCAGTAGGAACCCTGGAAATTATAACTCTCTCTGACTCACACATATAGTAAAAGGGATGCCTAAGTTCACACAACCTGCTTTCAAACATGTACAGGGAGTGTAGTATGTGCATCCAACATAGGCAGCCCTGCAGCACCACCTGAGGCATGATTGCCATGTGCTAAGCAATGTAACACCATGTAGTATATGCAAACTTGATGACCCTAACTAACATACTACCCTCACCAAGCATGATACCACAATATGAAGACAAGATGATCAGTTACAATAATTGGCTTAAGTATTGCTGTTAGTCAAAGGGGATCCAATGCCTGTCAGCCTGGGATGACATGCTGAGCAAGACATGATGCTCCACCCACTAGGGATTGCTTGCACCTATCACCCCTGGCCTTTTGGACACTGGCAAAGCCTGTTGTTACCCCCATAGTGCCTTGAATAGGTAAAGCTCAAAACACAAACCCACCTCCATAGGTATCACAAGGGATAAGAAACTAGACGTAATGCTACCCAATGCCAGAACTCTAAACTGCAAGATGCATGCAGTCCAAACTCTCCTCAGCATGGAAAATGTTGATATCTATGCAGTAACAGAAACCTGGTTCAGGGCTCACAAGAGCACCCTAACATTACCAGGTTACACCTCATACAATGCTTTACAGCCCCAAAACATAGAACAAACTACAAAAGGAGGGTGACTATCAATAATTGTCAAGGATAACCAAACCCCCAGGTTGGTGCCGCAGCAAGAAGCAGCACAGACTATCCACAGGCAAGTAACAGTGGCTAAAACTGCCTCCCAGTTTGTAGCCTGCTACAGACCACCCTCCTAAATCCAGGAACTGCACTTGGCCTACTTGAGAACACATGAAAATATGAAGGTCTCTCCAAACAACATTATATTGGGCGACTGCAACTACCCAAACATAGACTGGGAGCATTATACTAGCTCCAACACCCTAGGGCAAAGGTTCCTAGAATTCATAAACCAAAATTCTATGGAACAACTTACCACTCCCACAAGAGGGGTAAGCATACTGGACGTGATAATCACCAACATGGGGACTCTATGCCCAAGATGAGATGCGTATCCCTCACTGGTAAGATCAGACCATAGAGTAATCTCACTGGATATTCACATCCCGACCCCAGTCCCTGGCCAGAAAACCACAGTGAAAAACATGTGTAAGGCAAATTTTGCACTCCTCCAAACTGAGGTGGAATCCATTAAAGCCCTTTTGCCTGTGGAAAATATGGCCCAGACCTCAGAACTCTTTATAAATGCATTATATGAACACCTTCAAGAATGCATGGATTATGCAATCCCAAATAAAACCAAGACCCAATCCTCCAAATGCAGGCATCCAGCCTGGTGGACCCCAGCCATTACCAAACCATGCAAGAGAAGGAGGAAGCTACTACATGACAGAGCAAAACCCAAAAAGGGAAGTCATCTCTGATCAATATTATGACAAAAAACTATGGCCACACATAAAATCTTCTAAGGCCAGCTACAAGATAAAAATTGCACAGGACACTAAGGATAATCACAAGGCTTTCTTAACTGATGGTAGGAACCAGGGTGGGAATTCACAGATATGCTCAGAATTAGTCCAAAATGACAATACACCAAACCCACACACACATTGCCAACATCCAACCTGACAGGTTCAGTGCAAAATTCCCCCCCCCCCAACACCAAAAGGCCAAATATCTATCCCAGCAGAGTGCAGTCCCCCTGACATTGCAGATGCTCAGGTAACAGCCAGCGTCTCCAAAGCAAAACACACAGCATCAATGGGATCAGATGGTGTCCTGGGCTGTGTCCAACATGAACTCCAAGAAGAATTGAACACCAAATAAAACTACTGTTCAGTCTCAGCCTTACCACAGGATATGTACCCAAAGAGCAGTGTCCAGCAACAGTGGTCCCTCTCCACAAAGGTGGTGACTGAATGGATACTGCAAACTATCACCCCAGAATCCTGACTAGCTTGGTCTGCAAAGTTATGGAAAGGATCATCATGGACCTCAGAAATAAAGATATTGGGGACATACAGACACTGGACCCTACCCAGTGTGGCTTTCCTAAGGGCAGATCCTGCCCCTTAAACCTGGTTGAGTCATTTGAAACAGTTACCAAGGCCATTGATGAGGGGAAGGTGGTCCACACAACCTATCTGGACCTTTCAAAAGCCTTCCATACAATACCCCACTTGTTCATTATAGATAAGCTCACCAGCTGTGTGCAATTCTCTTTGAAAGAAATGGACCTTTTGGCAACTGGAATAACACACTACATGATGTATATTCCTCTTTATAAAGACTGATGATGTCAGCACCCTATAAGTATAGCAGGAGAAGGGAAAGCACCCAGTAATGCGAATAGCGCGCTCCACTAATGCGTTTTTCTCAAGTGTCATAACATAGTTAGGTAGGGGTTTGAATCCTACAAATGCCATGTTTGTTTTTGTCACACAGTTTGTCAATGTGTGGTGGGTGTTGCTTTTATTATTGTATGACATATAATTATAACAGTAATTTCAATACACACATCAGGTATGTGTGTACCACATAGAGATATGTACCTGTGACCTTCAATAGTTCCTATGTGTGAAGCCTGCCTCATGTGAATACAGTTGTTACCTGTGCCAGCATGTCCTGCAGATTCCCAGACTGTACACCATACATGTATGTTGTTGACAATGCAGGCTACTGCAGTGATCTGTGTCCTAGGCCAACTGGATGACACACACTCATGAAAGCTGTGATATATTAATGTGGGTGAGGGTTCATGTCTGGAGTATATGTCACACATGTTATAACAGCAAAGTCTGTGAGTAATGGACATCCAGTGTAGGTGTATGGCAACTGTTGCTGATATGCATAAAGACACCTTCTTGCTTAGGCGATACACCAAGGGACTGCACAATACCTTTGGAAATGTGAATATCACAGGATAGACAAGAAAACACTTGTCCATATGTACACACCATTACCCGTTCTACATGATGGGTGCTGCCACCTACATGGTACTACTGGAATACTATGTTAAGTACATGCTGATGACAAAGTTACAGTTGCATTACAGTAATAGAGCATGGCTTGGACAACAGGTATCCATCTGTATGATACCCATGTGGTGGTCATGTGTGTCATGTGCAGAATGCATTGTAGGCCACTGTATACATTTCCAGTCATGGATTAACATATCGGTAGTGTGTTGGCATGTACATGAGACTGCTACATGCCAAACAGCATTCTTCACAGGGATGTGTGTGGCTCAGTAAGAATGGCTACTGGTATAGTGTAGTACTGCAGGGATATCAATGACACTGGGTTTCCTACATCTGTGTATCAGTTGGGGATACATCATGTAATAGGTTCATAGGTTCATACTAGGCTATCTGCCCTAGGGCAGTTATAAGTCTAGCCAGACTGTGTTTGTCTTTTGACACCCATGTTAAATGAATTTTGATATGGCCTTTTTCCAGGTTAGTATACTCAGCCTCTGTGTAACAGTGACACAGAAGTGACACCCGGGGTAAACCTACAATCTCCCATCCACTCAGCAACATTCCTCTTGCAGAGAGTCATTAAGGGACTCTGCCTAACCTGGACTGTGATTTTATTCCAGAGTGAAAGGAGCCTCTGGGTTATGAATCTGTCCCTCCAGCATGTCCTATTTATGTAAGTGCTGAGGTGCATGTGTCACGAGCATATAGCTCCATGGGATTTGGATTTTCTGAGGTGCAGCATGTCCATTAATTCCAGGTTGGACATGGTTCTATATGTCAGGCATCTGTTTGAGCCCTTTGATCCCCTTGGTGAGGTACTTTTGTGGACTTTCCAGTTGCTGCAGGTCGGGTGTCTGGTAAGGTACACCACAAAAGGGGCATTGTACTCAATTATGGGCCTGATGAGGGATGACTAAAGAGGCACGATGACCTCCTGTGATCTAGCTGTGAATCCCTTCATGATTAGGTGGCCTATATAAACTGTCTGTGTAACCACTACAACCATGTGGTTGTCAAATGACAGTTTGCTATCAACTCGGGTCCCCAGGTCTCTACTCATGTGTACAGTACTTAATGGCTTACCACCTATGTGTTAATTTGTGGGCACTTAGTTTTTGCCAAAGTGGATGACTATACAGGTTTTGGCGTTTAGCTTGAGGCCATGGCTCTGGCACCAGCTGTCTGTTTGCATGAGGCCCTTTTGTAGGATGCTTCTGTTGGCTGGTGAGTTGATTATGGCGCACAGTTTGCAGTCATCTGTGAACCTGCTCAGCTACAGTCCTTCTGTGTTGGCCTGTACCTCCGAGAAATATATGCCAAACAAGAGAGGTCCCAGGACTGAACTCTGTGGGACGCCACTTGTAACTGGTTTGGAGTGTGACATGGCTCCAGCAATTCTGACCATGTGTGTTCTGTCCATGAGCCAGTTTGCAATTCATCTAGTGACATAGGGGTTTATAGTTATGCTGGTGAGTGTCTCTATAATGCCTGAGTGGGGTATTGTATCGAAGACTTTTGCGAGGTCCAGGTAGGCTGTGTTGAACACCTTCCCCTCGTCACTGGCCTTGGTGACTGTTTCAAAGACATCAACCAGGTTTAAGAAGCAGGATGTGCCCTCAACAAAGCCAAACTAGGTAGGATCCAGTGTCTGTAGGTCCCCAATAACTTTATTTATGAGGTCTATGATGATCCTTTCCATAGCTTTGCAGACCAAGCTAGTCAGGTGTACAGGGCAATAGTTTCCAGGATCCATTGAGGCACCACCTTTGTGGAGAGGGATCACTTTTGCTGTATGCCACTCCTTGGCTACATATCCTGTAGTAAG
The DNA here is from genome assembly GCF_019279795.1 of Protopterus annectens. NCBI lineage: Eukaryota > Metazoa > Chordata > Ceratodontiformes > Protopteridae > Protopterus > Protopterus annectens. Next base: position 689,839,472 of record NC_056725.1, read on the forward strand.
GCTTGGACTGAACAGTAGTTTTATGTTTGTGTTTAGTTCTTCTTGGAGTTCATATAGGATGCAGCCTGGGACACTGTCTGCTCCCATTGATGCTGTGTTTCTGCTTTGGAGAGGGCAACTGAGCATCTCAGATGTCAGGGGGGCATCACTCTGCTGGGATATATATTTGCCCTTGGGGTGGGGAGGGGGGGTGAGATGTTTGTGCTGAACCTGTCAGCAATGATGTTGGTAATGTATGTGGCTTAGGTGTATTCTGTGTCATTTAGGACAACTTCTGAGCATATCTGGGTGGGAATTCCCACCCAGATTCCTAACATAAGTAAAGAAAGCCTTGTGATTATCCTTAGTGTCTTGTGCAATATTTTTTTTGAAGCTGGCCTTAGACGATTTTATGAGTGCCCATAATTTTTGTTCAAATACTGATCAGAGATGCCTTCCCTTTGTGGGATATTGGTCGATCATGTAGTAGCTTCCTCCTTCTATTGTTTTCTGTTATGTGGCTGGGGTCCACCAGAAAGGACGCCTGTCTTTGGAGGATTGGGTCTTGGTTATTTTTGGAATTGCATGATCTGTGCATTCCTGGAGGTGTTCATAGAATGTGTTTATAAAGGATTCAGCAGTGTGGGACGTATTTTCCACAGGCCCAGGGGCTTTGAAGGATTCCACCTCTGTCTCAGTTTTGAGCTGTGTGGAATTTGCTTTACACAACTTTTTCACTGTGGTTTTCTGTGCAGGGGCTGCGGTTGGTATGTGAATATACAGTGAGATTACTCTATGGTGTCATCTTATCAGCGAGGGATACACTTCTGGTCAGGAGCATAGAGTCCCCATGTTGGTGATGATCAGGTGTAGTATGTTTTCCCCTCTTGTGGGAGTGGTAACAAGTTGTTCCATAGCATTTGAGTTTATGAATTCTAGGAACCTTTGGCCTAGGGTGTTGGAGCTACAGTAATGCTCCCAGTCTATGTGTGGGTAGATGAAGTTGCCCAATATAATGTTGTTTGGAGACACCGTCATATATTCATGTGTTCTTAAGTAGGCCAAGTGGGTTTCCTAGGTTTAGGAGGGTGGTCTGTAGCAGGCTATGAACTGGAAGGCAGTTTTACCCACTGTTAGTTGCACGTGGATAGTCTGTGATGCTTCATGCTGTGGCACCAACCTGGGGGTGTGGGTATCCTTAACATTTATTGATACTCACCCTCCTTTCATAGTTAGTTCCATGTTTTGGGGCTGTAAAGCATGGTATGAGGTGTAACCTGGTAGTGCTAGGGTGCTCTTGGGAGCCTTGAACCAGGTTTCTGTCACTGCACAGATATCAACATTCTCCATGCTGAGTAGAGTTTGGACTGCATGCATCTTGTGGTTTACATGTCTGGCATTGAGTATCATTACTTCCATTTTCTGACCCCCTGTGTTACCTATGTAGGTGGGTTTGTGTTTTCAGCCTTACCACCAGAATGCAAAGATGTGCAGACATTACACTGTTGGAATTAACACTGGTGTATAAAAAACTACAATGACAATCATACTGTTAATGCATCATGCATGCTGGGATATACCCACAATGATATCATTACACTGTACTGTTAACAACATGATAATATTACTACAGTTCTATGTAGTCACCCTGTGCACCAGCACCATGCTATCCTGTTCCTGCATCAATGTTACAGATTGCAGGAGGTGGCACAGTTTCATCATATGCACAGGGTGTGTACTTGGTATGCCAGGGTCTGCCATTCCCACATCCAATCGACATGTATGTGTGTGTGTTAGTGAGGGACAACAGTACAACATGGGGCAATGTTGATGCAGTGTGTGTGTGTATGTGTTAGCCCTAGGTGTTAGCATTATGCATGTGTGTATGCATGCACACAGTTCCACCTCATGGCTGCCATATACGGGTGTTTGTGGACAGCCACAGACTGTACCTGCCAGGTCATACAGATCACTGTCTCTGGCCATGGACACGGTACCTGTGTCTTGCAGGGGTGCTACGGACAGCATCAGGTACTAAGCCAGACTGGGTACTGTCATCAGAAGCAGTTGGTTGATGACTGGACACATGTCCCTGCTGGGACTGTCCAGAGCCATGTGCATGTGGTCTTCTAGGGCGGACTGATGACAGCACAGACCCAGCATTGCTGGTACTGGCACTATGGGAGCGACTGCGGGTTTGTTGTCATCTGCGACGACTGCCAGCTGCTGATGTTGCTGGCATACATCCACGTCAACGCCTCAACCATCCTGCATTGCCCTGGCTCATGGACATGTAGCTGTGGAACAGATCTAATGTGTCCCACCAACGTCTGTCAATGACCTCGCCGACAGTACGGATGGCAGCCGCTATGTCACGCATAGTGTCATTCATAGCAGTTCGATGTGCTCTAAGCTCCCTGAGACCCTGTCTGGTGTACCGTTCCATACGTGCCTGTGCCTGCATTATAGCCCAGAACATAGCTAAGGTTGAAAGACCTCTGTGGGCATGTCTGACAGGGGCAGTACGACCACGGATGCTCCCACGAGAACCCCTGGACATCTGCCTGTGTGGTACCATGTCAGGACTCTGGCCATGGCTGCTGTGAGGGGATGCATGTGCCACTGATACCACATTACCCTGGTCAATGCCCACTGTATGCTGTCCCTCAGCTAAGGACATTGGTGACAATGGATGTATCGGCAGGATGACTGTGCGCATTGATGGGGTTGACTGCTGTGTACTGTCGATTTGGCTGACCAACAACAGACCCTGTCACACCTCCCTGTGCCATTACACATGTATCATCATTATCACTATCCCCAGCAGTGGCTTCAGGTTCCCTGCTTCACACCAACAGAGCAACATCAGAACCTGTGAGAGGAAGACAGGAAACACATTGTACGATGTGTACACAATGTTACCACAGATGTACACTGGCACATGCACACATGCACACATGCACATGGGCACACGGGCACACATGCACACATGGGCACATGCACATGGGCACATGCACACATGCACACGTGCACACTCCTCAGTACATGAGATACAAACACACACACCTGCAATCCAACACATACACAATACTGTTTGAGGGTATTATTACTATTATTATCATTAGTATTAATAGTATTGTTATTACACACTCACCAGCATGGATTGGCTGCCTTGCTGTTACTCCAGATGGACCTACACAAATAAGACAGTTATTATCAGTGGGCACAACTGTGCCATTGATACTGTGAGTATGATACAGTACAGTAGTACAACAGTTGGCTTTCACAGGTGTACTGATGATATTCAGAATATCAATCTTGTACAAGAATTTCCAGGATAACAGCTACACACACAGTACACATCTCACACATGCGTAAACTACCAGTGCAGACAACACTCAACTACAGATATGGCATGTTACCTGCACACTCCATGTCCACATGCTGGGTGGCTCCAGCCTCCAACATGACACATGTCTATGGATGTTGTTGTTGTTGGCCTGGAGCCACAACACTTAGGAGGAGCTCCTCCAGTCTGGTGAGGGGGGGTGGGTACCTACCCCACCACCTGTGGCAAGCTGTTGTCTGTGGATATCAGACGCACGCTGACAGACATTTCTAATTAAATCACTGCAGTGATGGTGTACCTGCTCATATGTCTGGTTATGCATGCCTATGTTATTTACCCGACAGACAAGGTCTTGCCACAGTGCAGCCCTCTCCTGCTGGTTCTGGCTGGTCCGGGAAAACAGTGTGGAAAAATCCCGCACCAGGCTCTGGTGTATCTCCTCATCCTCTGCAGCTGAATAACAGGGGTTGCGCTGATGCACCATCACCCTGGAAGGAAAAGAAAAATATGTGGGCAAGTAATATGGCACACATAACACTCTACTGTACTGATATCACTGAACTGCCAAATGTAGCATCTGTCTGTCTATCAGGGGATACACATGTAAATTAAAACATATCAGTGCTCCGCCAACAACTGTGTGACAGTGCCTGCCACACTCCATACAACAAACTAGTATACACCAGCACTCGGCACACTGTTTGAGGTCCAATGAACAACCTCACACTGGGGGTATGTATCAAGCTAATGGATGGGGAATATTGTCATCCCATGCAATGCATGCAATACACAGTTACAGTTTCAATGGTAATCCACCCTAGTCTTTGCTGCCATACCCATACCTACACCGCAGTCATATACAGGGAACCACAGCACAACATATGGCAATGTAGTATGTTTGTATCCCAATAACTGACACATCTTTCTCTGGCCTCACACCGAGGACACACACTACCATGACAGACACAAAGTCATGCTGAGCAATCACACCATTAGAGACCTTGCACACAGTCAGTGGCACACTCATTCCACCTCACATAGTTGGTATTGCAATGACTACATGTGTGTGTGCATTGTGTCATAGGTAGGTACTATGCTATTGGCCCTGGGCCTACAGCAGCATAGTGTTATGCTACCCTGCCCCTTGGGACACATGTAATGTGATTGTACTTGCTCCTGTCACACAGTTACACAGAGGTGACTCATATGGCATATTACCTATCTGCATAACATTCATCACGGGTATGTCTGACATCTACTAATAAGGAGCCTTGCTTGTTAATGCAGGGTGGTTTAGTCCAGGGTATGGCTTATTTGTGGATAGGAACCTGTACCTCCAGCATGTGCTCTTTACTGCAGTGACAAGGATGAGGGCCATAGGTCATTTAGGCTGGACAGATTGTGAGATGTTACCATGGCGGTTGGACAACTGGTATGGGTGTGACATAACTCTGTATATCCAGCAGTGGTAACCTCTGAGTAGGTAGTATGAAAGGCACTCTGTGGTTTTGTCAGTCACTCTGCATAGGGAATGTGTTTGAGGGCATTATCACTCTTTGTTAGGTATGTCTGTGTCCTTTTCCCTTGCTGTAGTTGTCATGGGAGGTACACACCATGTAGGACATTGTGAGGTGTAGAGGGGTACAGTGACCTAAATTTCCCTAGCTGATACACCATTTGTGATGACACGTACCATGTACAGGGATTACAAGACTAGTGTGCCACTATCAATATCAAAGGGGAGGCTATTGTACACTTGATTCCCATGTTTAAAGTATTCCAGGCTCCACAAAGTCTGCTCTTCACTTTTTCCCTTAGAACTGTTCAAACTCTCAAAGTAATCACTCTGTTCTCTTTCTAAAGCCCTGCACTTGCTCAGCTCTTATAAGGAAACACTAACTAACTAAAGCACTACACCCTCCTTGATTTCTCATAAGTATTAGACTCCTGATTGGTCCTTCCTGATCAAGTGAAAAATCAGTTCCCTTCCCTAATCTGATCAGTAAAAAAAAACAGTTCCCTATACTAATCTGGTATGTCCAAGGGTCAGTTTCAAGGTTACTCTCCAGTCCAGCTGGTGAATCTGTGAATTTTGAGGCAATATTACAATTGCCTTATGTACACAGACAACCCTCTCCTCCTTCCAACAAACTCTAATACATGTGAGAGATGCAGTTACACAGCCAAACTGGAGGCAGAGCTCTCTCAACCCAAGACTGGCACAGTCAGTCAGGAAGAAAAGGTAACCACCCACACCACAAATCCAGTCTCACACAGACCTATTGCATCTGCATACCCAACACATAAACAGACGAAAACATACTCGGAGGCTCTAAATAAAAATCTGCCTAAACAGCAAAGACCTCCTAAGCAGATATCCAAGCAACAGCCACCCCTCAACAATACCCACAAATCACGTATCTCACAAAATCAGTGTGCCTCACAGTCACAGCCCATAAGGCCAAACAACACATCAAATACACTTGTTATAGGGGACTCTATTGTCTGGCACACTGACGTCCCATTCATCAGATTGAACAAGGAGAAGGTCACTGTAAGCTGCCTCTTGGGTGCCAGGAAACGCCACATAATGCAAGCACTCAGGTCACTCCAAAGCAAGTACAAGTATGACTCCGTCTTTGTCCATGCTGGTGTGAATGACCTGAGACGTACCTCCCTGGACTACATGAAAAGAGACATAGAGGAGCTCTCTGACCATGTAGCCCAGGCTGGTATGTCCCTGACCTTGAGTAGCATCTTGCCCTCACCAAGAATGATGCCACAGTATAAAGACAAAAATTATCATTTTCAACAACTGGCTAAAGTATTGGTGTCATTCAAAGGGGATCCAGTGTCTGTCAGCCTGGGATGACATGCTCAACAAGCCACGTTGCTTCACTAGGGATGGCTTGCACCTGTCACCCTTAGGCTTTCGTATACTGGCCAAGGCTCTTGCCACCCCCATAGTGTCTTTTTTAGGCAAGGCTCAAAAGACAAACCCACCTCCATAGACAACCCAAAGATAAAAAAACTAAAGGTAATGCTACTCAATGCCAGAAGTCTAAACCTCAAGATGCATGCACTCGAGACTCTCCTCAGTATGGAGAAAACCGATGTCTGTGCAGTAACAGAAACCTGGTTCAAGGCTCCTGAGAGCATCCAGCACTACCAGGTTATAACTCATACCATGCGTTTTGGCCCCAAAACTCGGACCGAAGCACAAAAGGAGGGGGAGTATCTATATTCATCAAAGATACCTACACCTCCAGGTTAGTGGCACTGCACAAAGCATCGGAAACCATCCATGTGCAACTAACAGCGGGCAAAACTGCCTTTCAGTTTGTAGCCTGCTACAGAACACCCTCCCTATTACAGGAACCCCACTTGGCATTCCTGAGAACACTGGAGAATATGAAGGTCTTTCCAAACACTATGTTATTGGGTGACTTCAACTATCCAAACATTGACTGGGAAAACTACTCAAGCCCAAACACCCTCGCCCAATGGTTCCTTGAATTTATAAACTCTAATGCAATGGAACAACTGGTCACCACTCCCACAAGAGGGTACAACATATTGGACCTGGTCATCACCAACATGGGGACTTGAGGTAAACCCCTCATTGGTAAGATCAGACCATAAACAAATTTCCCTGGACATCCATATCCCGTCCCCATCCTCAGCCAAGGAAATCACTGTAAAGAATTTCTCAAAAGTCAACTTTGCACTTCTCAAGACTGAGGTGGATTCCTTCAAAGCCCCTGGGCCAGAAAATAATACAGCCCAATCCACAGAATCCTTTACAAATGCATTCTATGAGCACCTGCAGGAATGCATGGATCGTGCTATCCCAAATAAAACCAAGACTCACTCCTCCAAAAACAGGAAACTGGTCTGGTGGACCTCGGCCATAAATAAGCTATACAACAGAAGGAGGACGCTACTACATGACAGAGCAAAATCCCAAAAAAGGAAGGCATCTCTGATCAGTATTAGCAAGAAACTTCGATCCCTCATAAAATCATCAAAGGCCAGTTTCGAAAGAAAAATTGCCCTAGACACTAAAGATAATCACAAGGCCTTCTTTAGTTATGTCAGAAACATGGGTGGAAACTCCCAGATATGCTCTGAATTGTTGCATAATGGTACAAAATATACCGAACCTACAGACATAGCCAACATCCTGGCAGACAGATTCAGTGCAAACTTCTCCCCCCCCCCAAGGAGCAAACCCCTATCCCAACTGAATGTAACCTCCCTGACATCACAGATGCACAGGTGAAAGCTGCCCTCTCCAAAGCAAAAAACACAGCATCTATGGGACCGGACGGTATCCCAGGCTGTGTCTTACACAAGCTCCAAGAAGAACTGAACCCTCACATTAAGTCACTGTTCAAACTTAGCCTTACTAGAGGATATGTACACAAAGAATGGCATACAGCTACAGTTGTCCCACTCCACAAAGGAGGTGCCACAACGGACCCATGGAAACTATCGCCCCATAAGCCTAACTAGTCTGGTCTGTAAAGCTATGGAGTGTATTATCATGGAACTCATAAACAAAGACATTGGGAGCCTCCAGACACTGGACCCTACCCAATTCGGCTTTGTTAAGGGCAGGTCTTGCCTCTTAAACCTAGTTGATTTCTTTGAAACAGTTACCAAAGCCATAGATGATGGCAAGGTAGTCCACACAGCCTACCTGGACCTCGCAAAAGCCTTCGACACAATACCCCACTCGGGCATCATAAATAAGCTTACCAGCTTAAATATCAACCCCTATATCACAAGATGGGTTGCAAACTGGCTCAGAGATAGAACCCACATGGTCAGAATCGCAGGTGCCATGTCCGAATCCAAACCAGTTACAAGTGGCATCCCACAGGGCTCAGTTCTGGGACCTCTCTTGTTCGGTATATACTTCTCTGAGGTTCAGGCTAACACTGAGGGATTATGGCTGACAAAGTTTGCAGATGACTGCAAACTGGGGGCCATAATCGAATCTCCAGCTGACACAAGCATCCTCCAAAAGGATCTCACAGCGACGGATGCTTGGTGCCAGAGCCACGGCCTCAAGCTAAATGCTAAAAAGTGCATAGTCATCCCCTTTGGGAAAAACAAGGTGCCCACAAATTACCACATAGGTGGTAATCCATTAAGTACGGAAGAAGTAATTAGAGATTTTGGGACCAACGTAGATAGTAATCTCTCCTTTGATAATCACGTTGCCAAAGTGGTTATAAAGACCTTCTATATAGCCCACCTTATCACGAAAAGGGTTCGCATCTAGATAGAGATCATTGTGCCCATCTACTCGTCACTCATCAGGCCCATAATTAAATACAATGCCCCTTTTGGGATGTACCTTACCCGACACCTGCAGCAACTGGAGAGACCCCAAAAGTACTTCACCAAGAGGTTCATGGGCTGCAAACAGATGTCCTATGCAGCTCGACTAAAGAAACTCCAGCTCTACTCAGTTGCTTACCGCCTACTCAGAGGTGATCTATGCCTGACGTACAAAGCCATGTCAAACCCAGAATTAATGGACATGCTCCACCTCAAAAAATCCAAGTCCCTTAGAGCTACATGCTCCAGGGACCTAAACCACAGCACAAAAATAAATAGGACATGCTGGAGGGACAGATTCATTTCCCAGAGGCTCCCGTCACTCTGGAATAGAATCCCAATTCATGTTAGACATAGCCCCTCGCTGACCCTCTTCAAGCGAAATTTGGACGCGTGGATGGGAAATCGCAAATTCACCCCTGGGATCTCTCCTGTGTCCCTGCTAGACAGAGGCACAGTAAACTAATCTTAAAAGGGTACCTTCTGTGACCTACTTTACAGAGTCACTGTAGGCTAATCTAATAGGGAGGCGGAAGCCAAATACACTCTGGCTAGGCTTATAAATGCCCTAGGGCAGATAGCCTAGTATCTACCTATGAACCTATGAACCTATGTTCCCTTCTGACACATCCAGTAGTAGGCAGGCAACCACCTATGTGGTGGTTAGTGGTTAAAGTGTTTTGGAATGGGGTATGGTACTCCAGTAGACACACTGGTGTTCAGTCTATGCCTTTGTAACCAGGCACCTGTTGCAATACATCTGCCCACATGTGCCTCTCTCAGTCTAGATATATATATATATATATATATATATATATATATATATATAGAGAGAGAGAGAGAGAGATATTCATATACATACATATCTATAGACATTCATATCTGTCTGTATATGTGTATGTATCTATAGATATCTATATATGTATGTGTCTATTACATATATATGTATATACATATTCTATCTATATGTCTATCTATTTATACATACCTATCTATGTGTGTATATATATATATATATATATATATATATATATATATATATATATATATACACACACACACATACACACACTAACATACTTCTAAACATCCATTGCTGTACAACCTACATTGTACGTTGTACTACAACCTACACTGATATGTGCACATAGCAACCTTCAACTACATATGTATGTCCAGCCTTCACTAACAGTTGCAGTATGTCCCTTGCCCTATGCACATCTTCATATACACATAGATACAGACTGCTAACACATATGGAGGGTTCACAGTATGTAGATTATTAGATTATGTAGTGTACATTACCTTTGTTTCTGACAGCTTTTATGGATGGCTTGCTGCTGGCTGGCTGACTGGCTTGCTTGCTGCTGGCTGGCTGACTGGCTTGCTTGCTGCTGGCTGGCTGACTGGCTTGCTTGCTGCTGGCTGGCTGACTGGCTTGCTTGCTGCTGGCTGGCTGACTGGCTTGCTTGCTGCTGGCTGGCTGACTGGCTTGCTTGCCGCTGGCTGGCTGACTGGCTTGCTTGCTGCTGGCTGACTGGCTTGCTTGCTGCTGGCTGACTGGCTTGCTTGCTGCTGGCTGACTGGCTTGCTTGCTTGCTGCTGGATGGCTGCTGGCTGGCTTGCTGCTGGCGTCTCTCTCTCTCTCTCTCTCTCTCTCTCTCTCTGTCTCTCTCTCTGTCTCTCTCTCTCTCTCTCTCTCTGTCTCTCTCTCTGTCTCTCTCTCTCTCTCTCTCTGTCTCTCTCTCTCTCTCTCTCTCTCTCTCTCTCTCTCTCTCTCTCTGTCTCTCTCTCTGTCTCTCTCTCTCTCTCTCTCTCTCTCTCTCTCTCTCTCTGTCTCTCTCTCTCTCTCTCTCTCTGTCTCTCTCTCTCTCTGTCTCTCTCTCTCTGTCTTCTCTCTCTCTCTCTCTCTGTCTCTCTCTGTCTCTCTCTCTCTCCTTCCCTCCAGTTGCTGCAATGATATTATTGCATGTGTGGACTGGGAGTACAGGCTGCTTTTGTAGGTATCTGCACATGTGCATGTGATGGCCTCTGCACCAATTGTTGGCCAGCATTTACTAATTGCATGCAGCCTTCTCTGTGGTAATTGCAGTTCTCACTGTGATTTCAGGACAGTGCTATAAAATGTTAGGTTAGGTAGGCATAGGCCTTTCAGTTTTTCAAGGTGGGGACCATGCTGGTTTGTTGTGGACACTGTTGTGCGAGTCAAAAGGTTGGTATGTCTGTCATATCTAAGGCTGTGTTGTAGCCACTGAAATGCATGTTGTACTGAAACCTGACTGTTGCTTCTTCCAGTTCATTCTTCTCTGTGTGTATGTTAACTCACACCTAATAATGCTAATACTGTTTACATGGGAGTATGTACTTTCCTGTGGGACTTGTGGATTAACTGGTATACAACAGTAGCTCTTGCAATTTCTTGCGATGGCTTCACTATTTAGCCTTTACATTCACACCTTGAAGGCCTGCTATTTGTCTTTACTGGAATGTGTTGCTATGGCTTTCCTATTTTCCATTTACATTCACTCCTTGTAATGCATGATATATTTCTTTCAGCAGCAATTTCTTATATGTTTGGTGGCATTGCATGCAGTCTGGTGAGGCCAAGGTGTGCGGTTTGACACTTACAAGGGTATCTTATTTTGCTGCTGAGCAGTAGTGGGGCCTTGTACTTTGTACTAACAGTTATGAATATCAGGCACATGCAGTGCTTGTAAACTGCTATACTGTCCTTAGTTTATTAGATGGCTACATCCTTTGATATTTCTGGGTTGTACTCCTACATGAGGGTGTGCTTGTGGAAGCAATTCTACAGCTATTCGCAGAGTGTGTAACAGCAGACAGGCTGATATGCCTGTGTGTTTCTGACCCTTGCAGGCCTCAGATAATCTCAGGTATATATTTGAGCAGCCTCAGGGAAAGGTACATATCAGTGGGATACACCCGTGATATATTTCAGATATTCTGCAGTTGTGAATGTGGGGTATTTTGAGCATATGTATTAGTACACCATTTCTGACATGCAAGTAGTGTCTACTTTAACTTATTGACAGTTACCATTACGTGGGATTCTCCACCTTTCTGCCTACTGTTAGTACATTTCACAGGGAGTCAGTGGGGCACAGTTAGCATTTGTTTACAAATCAGGGACATCCCTGTAAATCAGTCACAGTTGGGAGGTCTGGCCTCTTACCTATTCAAATATGGCGGTGTTTATCCTGCTCTGATACTGTGTGGGGTTTGCAAGGTGCTACTGTAACATTATTATGTTTCTCTTATCACATTAATGTAATGCAATTCCACAAGAATTGCCAGTAAAGATACAAGAAACAAGCTTTGTGTAATAGCCTTCCTATATTCCCTTTACATTCAGTCATTCTGTTTCATGATATATTGCTTTCAGCACAAAGTTCTTGTATATCAGTTATGGCTTAGTGGTAAGTCATGCAGACTAGTGTTTCCAAGGTCCTGAGTTCGAGACTGACAGGGGAATTTTATTTTATTTTATTTTTTATTTTTCTGCTGAGCAGACTACAGGCCTTGTCATTCAGAGTGACTAAGGCACTTTTAAGCAGTTGTAAGCGGGTTTGTGCGGTGCTCACGCATGTGCACAGTGGCTTAGCTATGCACACACTCACTTAGCTAAGCACACACAAGCGCACACCCGCTGACTACTGCTTAAAAGTGCTTACTCTCACTAACACCCACGCTAATTTCTTTTAAAGAAAAGAAAATGGGGAGATAGGAAAGTGGTGAAAAAGGGGGCACAAAGAGGGTAGGACAGTAGGAAAACAAGCTCAGGATTTGCAGGAAGGATGTAGGAAAGGCCCATAGCTGCCCATTTCTTTATCAGCAACAGCTGTGCATATGTGTGTAATTTGGTGTGAAATTTGAAACCTTCCACCCCTGAGAGAGGGGTGAGGACAACAAAATATGTTGTACAGCCAATTGTAATTACCAGTTGACATGTCCAGCAGACATGTCTGCAAAATGGGCAGCTATGTATGGGGCGTAATTTTTTTGTGGGAACAGAGTGCCCTTTTTTATTTTTTTTTCAGGTGAGAGTGGAATGTGAGGTACAGGAAGTAGGTATATTTAGGGAGGTAGGTTGGGGAGGTTAACAGACAAGACAAACAAGATGCATACAGGGGTGGAGTATGACACGTGGGGGGTGAACACAATTGACGGGGATGGATGTTTGGATATTGCGAGCCCATGAGCCCACAGATGGCAACAGTGGAACTGAGATCCCCACCCATGGGCAGTTACCACTGTGCCTTCACCGCCCAGGACGGGGCTGTGCTGGGGGCTGTATAGGATGGGCAGGCACACCTGTGAGTTGTGCCACCCGTACCTCAAGCTGACGTAGGGGTTCAAGCACAGAATGCCTGATCTCGCTACGCACCACAGACCGGACACTTTGGAGGGTGAGTGGACGTTCTCCTCCGTCCATGCTTGCAGAGGGGAGATGAGCCCCATCCGCTGCAGCGCTTCCACCCGAAGGTGGCACAGGGCCACAGGAGGAGGTTCCGGCCTGGGCACTAGTGCCAGGTGCACTCGCCAGCTGAGGTGGGAGAGGTGGGTCCGCTGGAACCGCCCTTCCCTGTTGTCCTATGTTTAGCAGTATTTTATGACATTTTGGGTTAGTAACAAACAGCACCATTCAAAATTAGTTGTAACATCATGCATCAGTATTCCCATTAACCAAACACCCATGAATTCCAAACATTGAACAGCAAGCATAACACATTCATATTTAGAACAACAATACACAATCCAACAGCATGCAGGGTTCATTGGTGGCAACAGACCATCGGGTTTGGATATGTGAACAGGGCACATGCATCAACGTACATGCAGATTTGTATGAACCAACAGGACTAATGTCCATGGGAATTAATTGTGAATGCACATACCCAGTTTGGTGTGGAATGGCATTATTTGTGAAATAGGGTAGGGTGAAGAAATATTACATTAACAACTTAAACTACCTTTACATATGCTGTACATTTCTAGTAGCTGCAGATATATATACCCTACATGTCTTAGTACAGTTTCCTATATGTAACCTTTGGAATGTTGGGGATGGGAATGTTACTGCTACATTAATATACATTCCATTTTTATTCATACATGTTCATATCTGGCTGTGTTCAGGTACAGCATCCTGCTACATTTGATTTATATGGCTCTAGACAACTGTAAATGTTCAGTATTTCATACAACCATACTATCTCCATATTGCAAGGGTACAGCAACATATCCAAATTGTGGGGCAGACACATTCCAGGTTCAGTACTTTATTAAACCCATTTCACTCTTTGGTTGTGGCTGTCTTATTCATTTCATAATGTACTGACTGCAGTATAACTTTATTCCAGACTTATTACAGCTTTCTTGGTCGATTCATACCTCTTTCTCACACTCTCACCTGTTTTATTTTTACAATTCATGATGGTACTGAATTCTAGGAGTTATTAACATTTCTTACTTGTTACAACAATCCTTTCCAAAAGACTCACTTATTTCATATGGCAGATTTTAAAAGGGGATGTATTTGACACATGTCTATCCTCTGTAGATTGTTTACCAGTCATTTTCAGGCTGAAGCAGTTATCTGATATTACAATACAGGTGTAAAATCTCTCTCTTTGACTATGGTGCACAGTATCCTGGGTTCGAGCCTGGCCAGTGCTTTTTTTTTTTTATTTTACTACTGTCTAGACAGGCTAGGAGGTGTGTCTGTGTAAAGGCGGTTTTGATACAGCTTGCTCAACGTTGCCCATCGGTAAGCCGGTTGGCATGCTGCGCAGATCCGGGCAAACGGCTTACGCTGGGTAACAGGTTATTTGGCTATGAGCACGCATATTACACTGTGTGAAGTGTTGCTCAGCTATGGGCACCCATTTTAAGCGTGTTAAAGTGCTGCCCAACTCCGGGCACTCATATTACACCTGTTAAACCGCTGCTCACCTGCAAGCAGTCATACTCAGCTTGTTAGAGCGCTGCTCAGCTATGGGCACTTGTAACATTTTTTTTTATTTTATTGTCTCGGATTTCTTCAAAAATACATGGCCCATTTCATTACATTTTACTTAAATTATAGTTTTATATATATATATATATATATATATATATATATATATATATATATATACACACATATATATATATGTCAAGGGGATTGTTTCATGCTTATTTAACTAAAAATAGAAAATGATGTTGTGGGGGCTCGAACTGTGACTACCTCCTCTTTGGCCAATGTCTCTACCACTACGCTATTGCTACTTGGCTTAATTTGCATATTTAGATCTTATATGCTTTTCAGTGACTGCTAACTGTGGCTGAGCAGAGGGCATACCCGCGCAACTATGGGCAAACATTTTTGAAATTATAAAAAAAAAAATTAAACTGTTATTTTTACGTTTTACATTACAGTTGGGTTTATAGTCTGAGGGGGCATGTGTGGTGTTGTGTTTCTTGACATTTCCGCGGACTTGCTCGTGGGAGTTTACTTTCAAGACTCTGACTCTTCTGGGGGCGTGTCCCTTTGCAGGACTCGCCATTCGAACATGCCCCCTACTTTCCTACATGGACCGTGTTAGCCTAGGGTGTGATTCAGCATGCCCTCATGCATATGCATGGCATGCTGACGTCATACCATTTAACTGCAGCCTCCGTGTAAGACATGTTAACTCTTACACGGAGGTTTCGTGAATCCTGCCCTTTGTGTCTCTGGCTGCATTCAGACCTGTAAGATAACATTTTTATGGCCTAAACCAAGTAGGTTAATCTCAGGCTATTTTTCTTAAGGTTAGCTGGGCTAACATTTAATCAGTTGCAGTAATACAGTCTGATATATGTATATTTCTTTTCTGTCCAGTAAGACCCACATTTGATACATTTTTAACACAAGCAACTTTACAAATGCATTTTAACACAAGCAACTGTACAACTCAGTTTGATATTCAAGTGACATATAATTCTTTACAAAACTCCAGCTAGCTACGCTGGCATATGTTACACATGCACTGCCTTAGTCTGCCTAGCACAGCTGGCTCTACCTGACATCATCACAGCAGGAACAAATGTTTTGGAGTGGACAGAAATTGCATCTACTTTCAGTTGAAAAAGGGGGCGTTCAGTATCAAACCAGAATTCCCTCTTTGCACTTGAAAGGTAATACTACAGCAAGTGCTTTGACAGACTTGCCCATTTGAGAACAGAAATTGTTTCTACTTTCTGTGAAAAAAGGGTGAGAGGTTCAGGACCAACCCATAAATCCATCTGTCCAGTCAGCAGGTAATGCTATATCAGGTGGCATCTCTGACTTTCCCAGGAGGTGCCAGAAGTTACTTCTAATTTCAATGAAAAGAAAGGATGGGTTTTTAGATTTATATGGAATTCCCTCTGTACAGTCAGCAGGTAATGCTAGAACAAAGTGCCTTGATATCTTTGTCCAGGTGCAGACAGAAGTTGCTCCTTCTTTCAGTGAAAAAAGGGTTGGGGTCAGAACAAACACAGAATTCCCTCTGTGCATTTGGCAGGTATATTGGAGCAAGTGCCTTGCAGATTTGCCTAGTAGTAGCCAAAAATTGCTTCTACTTTGATTGAAAAAGAGGGGAGTTCAGAATAACATAGAATTTCCTGTGTGCAGTCATTGCTAATTTCAGAGAGAAAAGGGAGGATCAGGACCAACCTGGAATTCCCTCTGTGCAGTTGGTAAGTAGTGCTAGAGGAAGTGCCTTGACAGACTTGCCCAGGAGTGGTCTGGAATTGCTTGAATTTCATATAAAAATATGGAGGTTCAGGACCAATCCAGAATTCCCTCTGGGCATTTGGCAGTTATTGCTGTAGCAAGTGTCTTGACAGACTCCCGCAGTAGAACCTGACATTGCTTCTACCTTTAGCGAAAAAAGGAGGGTGGGCTTAAGCACCAAACACAAATACCCTCTTTGCAGTTGGCAGGTAATGCTAGAGTGGGTGCCCTGACAGAGGTGCCCCGGAGCGGATAGAAAATCCTTCTTCTTTCAGTGAAAAAGGGGGCTTTAGGACCAACACAGAATTCCCTCTGTGCATTCGGCAAGCTATACTAGAGCAAGTGCCTTGAGAGACAGGCCCAAGAATGGCCAGAAATGTTTACTTTCAGTGAAAAAGGGGAGGGTTAAGGAGCAACCCGTAATTCCTTGTATACATTCAGGAGGTAATGTCAGACCAAGTGCACTGACAGACATGCCATGGAGTAGCCAGAAATTGCTTCTACCTTCAGTGAAAAAAGGAGGGTGGACAATCAGGACTAACCCTGAATTCCCCTCTCTGCTGATAGCAGGTAATTCTAGAGCAAGTGTCTTGCTAGACTTGTGGAGCAGCAACCAGAAATTGCTTCTACTTTCATTAAATAAAGAGTGGGATTCAGAACCAACCTGGAATTCCCTCTGTGCATTCTGCAGGTAGTGCTAGAGAAAGTGCCTTAACAGATTTGTCTAGGAATGTCCAGAAATTTCTTCTACTTTCATTGAAAAAAAATGGGTATGGGTTTAGGTCCAACACAGAATTATCTCTGTGCAGTCAGCATGTAATGCTACAGCAAGTGCTTTACAGACTTGTCCAGGAGCATCCAGAAATGGCTTCTACATGCAGTGAAAAAAGGAGGGTGGGATTCAGGCCCAACCCCAAATTCCCTTTTTATCACTTGGTAGGTAATGCTAGAGCAAGTGCCTTGACAGACTTGTCCAGGGGCAGATAGAAATGTCTTCAATTTTCAATTTAAAAAGTGTTGGGGGTTCTGGCAAGTATACTGGAGCAAGTGCCATGCAGACTTGCCCAGGAGTGGCCAAGTCTTGCTTCTATTTTCAATGAAAGGGGGTGTCAGAACAAACCCTATGTGCAGTCAGCAAGTAATGCTAGAGGAAGTGCCTTGGCAGACTTGTCCTGGAGAGACCAGAAATTGCTTCTACTTTTAGTGGAAAGGGGTGGGGGTTGAGGACCAACCCAGAATTCCCAACGTGTAGTCGGTATTTAATGCTAGAGAAAGTGCCTTGATACAATTGTCTAATATTGCCAGAAATTCCTCTTCTTTCAGTGAAAAATAAGTATTGGGGGGGGGGTCAGGACCAACCCAGAATTCCTTCTGTTCATTTAGCAGGTAATGCTAGCGCAAGTGCCTTGACAGACTTGGGCAGGTGAGGCTAGAAATTGCTTCTATTTCAGTGAAATATGTGGGGTCTTGACAAACCCAGAATTATCTCCTTGCAGTCGGGGGGGGGGGGGGGTTAGCAGCAACACAGAATTCCCAATGTGCAGTTGGCATGTAATGCTAGAGCAAGTGCCTTGACAGACTTGCCCATGAATGACCAGAAACTGCTTCTACTTTCACTGAGAAAAAGGAGGGGTTGTTCAAGAACAACACAGAATTCCTTCTGTGCAGTTGGCAGGTATACTAGAGCAAGTGCATTGACAGACCTCCCCAAGAGTGTCCAGAAATTGCGCTACTTTCAGAGAAGAAAGGAGGGGAGGTCAGCACCAACCTGGAATTGCCTGTGGACAGTCAGCAGGTAATGTTACAGCAAGTGCCTTCATGGAGTTTCCCAGGAACAGACAGAAATTGCTTCTATTTTCAGTGAAAAAAGGGCGGGGTTCATGACAAACCTGGAATCCCCTATGTGCATTCGGCACATAATGTTGGAGCAGATACCTTGACAGATTGTCCAGGAGCATTTGGAAATTGCTATTACTTTCAGTAAAAAAAAATAGAGGTTCAGGACCAACCCAGAATTCCCTCTTGCAGTTGTCAGGTGATGTCATAGCCACCCTTAGGCATAGGCCAACTAGACGGCCACCTAGGGTGCCGGTCTAGCATGGGCACTTTTTCAGTATTTATTTGGTGTAGGTAGACCAGAATGGGGGCACCTGGTAGTGTGATGGGGGGGTGGGGAGCCCTTTTGCCTAGGGCACCAGTTGACCTAGGGCCACTCCCGGGTGATGCTAGAGATAGTACCTTGACAGACTTTCCCAGAAGCGACCAGAAATGGCTTCTACTTTCAATGAAAAGTGGAAGAGGTTCAGGACCTACCTGGAATTCCCTTTGTGCAGTCAGCATGTTATGCTGGAGGCAAGGCCCTTGATAGACTTGGCCAGAAGCAGACAAAGATTGCTTATACATAAAGTTAAATGGGAGGGGGGGGATTCAGAAACAACCCGGAATTTCCGCTGTGCAGTTGCCAGGTAATGCTTGAGCAAATGCCTTGACAGACAGACTTGGCTAGAAATTGCTTCTACTTCAGTGAAATAAGTGTGGTCTTGGTAGACCCAGAATTCTGTCTTTGCAGTCAACAGATATTGCTAGAGCATGTGCCTTGATAGTCTTGCATTGGAGCTACCAGAAACTGCTTCTATTTCAGTGAAAGAAGAGGTAAGGATTCTGGACCAATACAGAATTCTCTGTTTGCAGTCATCAGATAGTGCTAGAACAAATGCCTTTGATAGACTTGCCCATTAGCAGCTCAGGAGCAGATAGAAATTGCTTCTATTTTCAGTGAAAAAAGGCAGGGTTTAGGGCAAACCCAGAATTCCCTCTGTCCATTCAGCAAGTAATGCTAGAGCAAGGGTTTTGACAGACTTGATCAGGAGCATCCAGAAATTGCTGTTACCTTTAGTGAAGTAAGGGGGGGTCAGGACAAACCCAGAATTCCCTCTGTTTAGTTGACAGGTAATGCTAGAGGAAGAGCCTTGAAAGAATTGGCCAGAAGCAGACAGAAATTGCTTATACTTTAAGTGAAATAAGGAGAGTGGTTCAGGAACGATACGGAATTTCTTCTGTGCAGTTGGTAGGGAAAGCTTCGGGAAGTGCTTAAACAGACTTACCCAGGAGTAGCCAGAAACTGCTTCTAGTTTCAGAAAAACATGGGGGGGGGGGGGTTGAGGACCAATCCAAAATTCCCTCTGTGCCATTGTCAGGTAATGCTAGAGGAAGTGTCTTGACAGATTTACACAGGAGCAGCCAGAAATTGCTTCTATTTTCAGTGAAAAAAGGGGGTTGGGATTCAGGACCAAATTGGAAACCCCCCCCCCCCATGTAGTAATCAGATAATGTTATTGCACGTGACTTGGCAGACTTGCCCAGTAGTGGCCAGAAACTGACTCAGCATTCAATGACAAAAGTGTGGGGGGGGGGGGTTTCAGGACCAACTCAGTATTTTATTTTCTGTGCAGTCAACAGGTAATCCTAGTGCAAGTGCTTCAATAGATGTGCCACAGAGCGGACAGAAGTTGCATCTACTTTCAGTGAAACAATTAGGGGTTCAGGTCCAACCTGGAATTCCCTTTGAGCAGTCAACAAGTAATATTAAAGCAACTGCCTTGACAGAAGTTGTTTCTGCTTTCATTGAAAAAAAGGTTTGTGTTCAGCGCCAGACCAGAATTCCCTCACTGCATTTGGCAGGCAATGCTAGGCCAAGTGCCTTGACAGACTTGACCAGGAATGGCCAGAAACTGCTTCTACTTTCCGTGAAAAAGGTGGGGATGGGTGTTCATGACCAACACAGTTGTGCAGTTGGCAGGTATGCCACAGCAAGTGCCTTGACAGACTTCCCCAAGTGTGGCCAGAAATTCTTTCACTTTGTGAAAAAAGTGGGAAAGTTCAGCACCAGCCTGGAACTGTGGACAGAAATTGATTCTACTTTGAGTGAAAAAAGGGGTGGGGTTCAGAACCAAGTACCTTGGCAGACTTGCCCATGCAAAAATTGCTTCTGCTTTGATTGAAAAAAAAAAGGAAGGGTTCAGGACCAACCCAAAATTCTCTCCCTGAGATTGGCAGGTAATGTTGGAATGCCTTTACATAGTTGCCCAGGAGGCAACAGAAATTTCTTCTACTTTCTGTGAAAAAAAGTGTAAGGGGTTCAGGACCAACTGAGAGTTCCAACTGTCCATTCAGTAGGTAATGCTAGAAAAAGTACCCTGACAGACTTGCCAAGGAGCAGCCAGAAATTGATTCTCCTTTCAGTGACAAAAGGGTTAAGGGTTCAGGACCAACATAGAATTCCCTCTGTGCATCTGGCAGGGAAAAAACTGGAGCAAGTGCCTTGCAGACTTGCACAGAAGTGGCCAGAAATTACATCTGCTTTCAGTGAAAAGGTAGTAGGGGGTTTAGGACCAACCCAGAATTTTCTTTGCAGTCAACAACTAATGCTGGAGACAGACTTGCCCAGGAGAGGACAGAAATTATTTAAACTTTAAGTGAAATAAGGGAAGTTTTTCAGGAACAACCCAGAATTTCCTCTGTGCAATTGGCAGGTAATACTTGAGCAAGTATCTTGAGAGACTTGCCCAGGCATGGACAGAAACTGCTTCTACTTCAGTTCAATGGGGGGGGGGGGTATCCTGGACAAACCAGACTTTCCCTCTGTGCATTCAGCCGGTAATGACCAGGCTTGCCAAGCAGCTGCTGAAAAATAATTCTATTTCTATTTTGACAGACTTGATCAGGAGCATCCAGAAATTGCTGTAAGGGGGGGTCAAGACAAACCCAGAATTAACAAAGAATTCCCTCTGTGCAGTCATAATCATGATAATGTTAGAGCAAATGCCTTGACAGACTTGCCTTGGAGTGGCTAGAAATTGCTTCTACATTCATCTAAAAAGGGGATGGGTTCAGTATCAACCCAGAATTCCTGTGTACAGTTAGCAGCTAATGCTAGAGCAAGTGCCTTGACCGACTTTCCTAGAAGCTGACAAAAATTGCTTCTGTTTTCAGTGAAAAAAGGACTGGGTTCAGAACCAACCCAGAATTCCCTCTGTTCAGTCATCAGGTAATGATAGAACAAGTGCCTTGACAGATTTATCAAGACGTGGCCAGAAATTCCTTCAGTTTTCAGAGAAAAAAGGAAGTGCAGTTCTGTACCAACTTGGAATTCCCCTGTGTAGTCGGTATGTAATGCTGGAGGAAGTGCCTTGACAGACTTTCCCAGGAGTGGCCAGAAATTGGTTCAACTTTCATTGAAAAAAGGGGGGGAGGTCGTTCAGGAACAACCTGAAATTTCCTCTGTGCAGTTGGCAGGTAATGCTAAAGAAAATGCATTTACAGCATTGGCCAAGACTGGCCAGAAATTACTTGTACATTCAGGGAAAAAGGTGTAAGAGGTGTTCAGGACCAACACAGAATTCACTCTGTGCAGTCGGCAGGTACACCAGAGTAAGTGCCTTCAGAGACTTTCAGCAGCACCAGACCAGAATTGGCTGTGATGGAGTTGTCCAGGTGTGGACAGAAATTACCTCTATTTTCACTGAAAAAAGGGATGGGTTCATGAACAACCCAGAATTTCCTCTGTGCATTTGGCATGTAAAGCTAGCTAGAGCAAGTACCTTGACAGACTTACCTAGGAGCATCCAGACGTTCGGTAAAAAAAATGGGGGTTCAGGACCAACCCAAAATGGCCTCCTGCAGTTGGCAGGTAGTGCTAGAAAAAAGCACCTTGACAGATGTGCCCAGGACTGGTTAGAAATTGCTTCTACTTTCAGTGAAGGGGGGCAAGACCAGCCCAGAGTTCATTCTGTGCAGTCAACAGGTGATGCTTGACTAAGTGCCTTGACAGACTAGACCAGGAGTGGCCAGAAATTGCTACCACTTTCAGTGAACAAAGGAGAGTGGGTTAAGGATCAACCTGGAATTCCCTGTGTATAGTCAGCAGCGAATGCTAGAATGCTAGAGCAAGTGCCTTGACTGACTTGCCCAGGAGTGGATAGAAATTTCTTCTATTTTCAAAAAAAAAAAAAAAATGAGGTTCATGATAAACCCAGAATTCCCTCTCTGCAATTAGCAGGTAATACTAGAGCAAGTGCCTTGATAGATGTGCCCAGGAGCAACCAAAATCTGCTTATACTTTCAGAGAAAAAAGCGGGATGGGGGTTGTTTCAGGACAATACTTTAATTCCCACTGTGCAGTTGGCAGGTAATGCTAGATTTAAGTGCCTTGATAAGCTTGTCCAGGAGCTGCCAGAAATTGCTTCTACTTTTAGTGATGAAAGGTGTGTGTGTGTGTGTGTGTGTGTGTGTGTGTGTGTGTGTGTGTGTGTGTGTGTGTGTGTGTGTGTGTGTATATATATACACCAACCCTGAATTCCCTCTGTAATGTCATCAGGTAATGTTAGAGCAGTTGCCTTAGCAGACTTGCCCATGAGTGTCCATAAATTTCTTCAGCTGTCAGTGAAAAAAGGTGGGGTGTTCATGACAAACCTGGAATTTCGTCTTTGCAGCTGACAGGTAGTGTTAGAGCATGTACCTTGACTGAGTACTTACTTGGTTCTTTTTTGTGTTCTTTCCAGAATGTATAAATAATAGGCAAATAGCTGTTTAAGCTAAACTACTCTGACTACATTTTACAGATAATTGTTGTAAGCTCAAGAACTCTTACATAATGTTGCTCTAGAATTATATGTAACATTTATGGGCTGTATTAGTTAATGTGAATACAACCATTATTTATATACTGCTTGGTATTGTTCTGAAGATAAAGGAGAATTATTTTGCAAGCACTCTGCTCTAAACCTCAGATCATTGCTCCTGTTAGCTCATATTATATACTGACTGACTATAAAATTGTAGAAGTCTAACGGAAAGGGGAATGACTGAGGAAAAAAATCTTTTGACATTTTTGAATATTATATTAGCTTGTAAAAACATGAATTCAGTTCAGAATATTTCAAGATTATCCTTGAAATAGATGTTATGAGATTATTCATCAAATAAAGGAGTACATTTATTAATTAATTGTAACATTTTATTTATTTTTATTTTACTATTTTTGGTTAGGCACAATTTCTGACCATCAAACCTCTCTCCTAGCGTGGTCATTTATCCCATTTCTTTCTCCAGAAAAAAGGTCACTGGCTGAGTGTTGAGCTACAGGGAGTAGTGGTATCATTTTAAAGGGATCTAGGACTATTTTCTTCCCTGAACACTGTTGTCACATGTGCTGATACCGTGCGAGTCCTGGCTGTGCAATGAGAAGTAACCTTGAATGTCTGACCTGAGCAAGGGCCCTTTGGGCAGTCACACCTACTTTGCCCTCCTATTACCCTAGCCTGAGCTTTGGCATCTGTTAGAGTTTGACTAGAAAGACAGAGGGAGACACCTAGCATGTTTCCTACCCCACAGGAAAGGCACATCCATCCTTTCTACCTGTGCCATCAAGTGTCTGAACTAATAATCAAACTTGAGTACTCTAAGCCACTGTCAGGGCTTTATCCCTGTAAGCTGCTATCATGGTTAGCTTTTTGGTTGCTGTTTGTTTGTGCATCTCCTTCCAAATAGCAAACTATATTGGGTCAGTCCATTGAAAGAAAATTCAAACGTGCTTTTGCACTAATGCAGTATCTGAGAACCGAATACCAACGCTTTGCATAAATGTCAGCTATGCTTTTGAAAGTATTTGTATTTTAGGCAGGGTGTGTTAAATAATAACCAATTGCTTATGCTGCTTGTTTCAGTGACTTAAAGACTGAAAAATGGTTGTGTGAAAAATATAAGTATAGGATTAAAAAAATTATAATGACTAGTAATTGAAGAGTGTGGCAGTGAACATTTTATTTGTCCTTTAATAAATTAGGTAATGCTTTCAAAATGTAAGTAAAATGTAAGTACTTGTTTCTTCTTTTGTTTTTGAAATATGAACTTTCAGAAAAAAGAAGCAAGTTGTCTGTGATATTAACTATTAACATGTAAAACAGATAGTCCTGAGACTATCACAAACTGAATAACTTTATTCACAATATTTCATAAAAAAAGAATGCAACATAAGTGAAAGGCGATATTCTGTTCATATTTTGGCATGAATCAAGTTATTCTACAGACAGTTCCCTGATGTCTTGCTCTGTATGTTTTATGGGTAGAGAAGAATAGTGGTGCTGATGTAGGAAACATTTGCTTTTAAAAAACATTGCATGTAGTTTGAAGAAATATAATAAAATCATCTGGGACTCCCATACTTAGCAAAAACAGATGCCAGTTCAAGAGGCGACCACTTTCTCAGTACCTTACAATTATTTGCTAGCTTATTCTTTTGATGTTGCTTTCCTTGTTATATCGCTTTCTGCTTACCTGGCAATGATAAAACCACTGTGGGCAAAGAGAACTAAAAAGGGAAAAAGGTTTTTTTCTTTTTTCTTAAATATTTCCTTATATGCATTAGTAAGAAATGCTGACCTATTTGGAGAATACTATGCCAACTTGTTATACTATATTTCATTGCTATTTGTTAATTTCAAAGGGGTCTGGTCAGTTGTCCTTTTCAACCATAACTTAGGCAGCAGATGAACAAAAATAAAACAGATACGTTCAATTTGCAGTATAGGTTTACAAATTACAAAAGTATAATACAACACCATTTTGTGTGTGTGTGTGTGTGTGTGTGTGTGTGTGTGTGTGTGTGTGTGTGTGTGTGTGTGTATGTGTATGCATTCACAATTAAGTATAAATTAGATGTAGTTACAGTAACAAAGTCTGTCATCCAGTATCACAGAACCATTAACAGAGGCTTCTTTAAGTGCATGTTCAGTTTACTTTTAAAGCCAGTCAGTGTTCAGTGATTTCTTACCGAAGCAGGTAAATGATTCCAAATGACTGGTCCCAGATTAGCAAATCCTTTTTCTCCTGTAAGTATTTAAAATGGGGTCTCAGTAAAGCAATTACATAATCTTGACTGTGTGTAAAAGACAAGTAATTTTATTTTCGGCAGGGGGCATTGTTGCATTGTAATTTCCGCTGCTTCCTAAATCTTATCAGCTGCTAAGATACAGACATCCGTAAACATTACGACTGGTCTTTTGTTCCTATCATTCATGCTGTCTTCTAGTGGTTGCCTCACTTCTCTCTCCATTACCAATATAAATTGACTTAACGGCAGGGTGCAGCCTTGTCTTTCCCCCACTGTATATGGATTTCATCATGTGTCTTTCATTAACCATTATTTTTGTCAATGGTTCCTCTTTATCATGAAGATCTACTATTGGAAGGCTTCCGCTGTTCTCTAGAGTTCCAATGCTTATTTAAGTAATTCGACATTAGAAAGCCAAATTTTTTTTTAGTGTTGAAAAATATGATGCCTGCCCATATTGTCACTTTTTCTTCTTGAGCCTCCAAGATTGAATTCTAGGACTTCCTACCAGATGCCTCCTGAAACAGATTCTCTCACACAGCCTATCTGCTTTTGTCCCAAAGCCTACCAAATATTGAGGTTTCCCAAGTTGAAAATGGTTCCACTAAGTGGGAATTTCTCCTGGAACTAGGGCACAAGCTTTCTGGAGGGGGCAGTGGTATAGGCAGCCATGAAGGTGCTGACTGCTTTCACTGACATCCAGGCTATGAAGACGTATGTTATAGCCTAACCCCACACCCAGGGTGAGGGCCCAAAAAGTTTACTTATTTGCAGTGAAGTTAATTACCTTCCCCATGTGGTGCTGGTCTTGTACAGATTTTGGTAGAATTTTGTTCAGTCTTTCACCTAGAATAATTGATAATGTCTTTCCTCCTGTGTTGACTAATGAGAAAGTCCTTAGAACTTCCACACTGATTGTTTTTGCTATCTTCACTTCTTACATTGACATAAATAGTTCGCCCTCTGCTTTTCTTGTGTTAAAGATTTTGACCACTTCCTAAGTTAACTTTTCTGCTGCTGTTTTGCAGAGCTCAGTACTATTTCTCCTTTCCTTTTGTCTTCAATCTTTTCATCATTTTGATTGCCATCCTCCTCACTTCTGCACTATTCTGCTCGTCCTATGCTCTTTGTCTCCCTCTGCTAGTTTTCTAGAGTTCCATTTTAGTTTCCCCTTTTCTTTTACATTTTTATCCTTAACAGAATATTCTGGAAAAATTCCATAATTTACATCTTATCTTCAGCTACTGAACCAGCCTTCTTCTGTTTCTTTATATTGTCCTTTTGCTTTTCTCATATAATAAGCCTTTTTTCTGCTTTTCCCCAACATACTTTCTTTTTGCTACTGTTTCTTTATCTACTTTGCACCCCCTGTTCTCTCAGGATTACCTGTTACTCAGATCTTATCCACTTCTAGTTTTAAGTTCAACCCTTCACTGCATGTAGTTGCCTAGTTTTTCTACCAGCATTTTTTTCTGAACAATCCTACTTTCAGTATTTTAGTTCTGATGGTAGCCATCACCACATCTGACCAGTTGGCTCTTTAGTCCTTCCTTATCTTGTTGATTGTCTACTATTGCTCTATTTAACATTTCCTACTGTATCTGCTAGTTTTTGCTGGTTCTCCATGTGGTCCTGTCCAACTTCTTCTGTCTCTCTCTCTCTCTTAATCTGTCTGGGTCCCTTCACTTACTTATAGTAACTTCTGTTATGACACAAATCTGTATGTTCACTACTTACTGCCCCCCCCCCTTTTCCGGTTTTAGCTTTGCTAAAAAATCTAGTTTACTTCCCCATCTTCTTCCTTGCCTGAGAATGTGAACTGTTTGTTATTTGAATACCTTTCCTGCCATATATCCAACCATCCCCTTTGTGTCAGCTCTTTCTTTAGTTATGATTGCATACTACCATTCCTTCTCTTGTGTCCTGCCTTAATGTGATGTTGTTGCATTCTCTGGTGCATTCTGACTTACTATCCTTCTTATTTATTCCTAAATCATCAACAACTTCTTTCAAAGATAAATATTTTAATATTTCAACTGGGTTTTTAACCTTTCTCTAACTTTTGTTGTTCACCCAAGAATCTCCCTCTCTATTTTAGCCTACACTCTATATTGTATAATTCCTTTCTGTTCTATCTTAATCTTTTTTTGAAGATTGGTGCAACCTCTTTATTTCCCACTTGCAGTTTCAGAGACCACTGTCAAAAGTTCTAATTCTTTACTTTTGTTTCTTGCACTGTGCATGACATATACCTTCCCCAAAGCAATTGTAGGTGATCCTTCTTTTGACTGGATTTGACATACTCCATGTTGGAATCATTGTCCCTTCGTCTTTACACCCACCCATGCTTGATGTGAAGCTAGATGGTTTTCTTCCCCTTTCCTGTGTTGCTGAGATTACACTCCCTTGTTAGCAGTTTATGTTCCTTTCTCCTTGCTTGCTTTTGTGGTTCTTTGTTTTATTTGCCTTTCAGGTCTGTTATGTCTTCTTCCCTTCTTCTTGTATGTTTCTAATGCTATCTTTCCTCAGTGTTGTTCCTTCTCACTACTGCATGCTGGCTGTCTTCTTCCCTCTAACTTGCCAGTAAATGCAACCCTTTAGTACCATACTTTCCTGCCTTTATTTTCTTTTCTCTTCTTCTTGGTCACTGTTAACTTATTGCCCCTCTTTACTCTTGTCACCCTTCTTCTATGAACCTATATCCCTGCTACATACACTGCTATGCTCATTATTTCTCTGTTTTGAACCTTTATTTGATTATAGTATTATTGTCCTCTGTCTCCTTTTCTTGCAAATATGCATTCCAATTTTTGACCCTTCCTTACCTCCCCTCGTATGACTGTTCCTTTTCCTACTGTGTTTTATAGCCATCTGCTGTTATGTTTGCCTTCCTCCTTCTATCCCTGTGATTGGTTTTCAATGGTTGTTATTCCCTGTTTATTCTCTCTGCAGTAGGCTTATTACCAAGGCAGTCCTGCTTTTGTCTGGTTTGTCCTATGTAATATCATGCTAAATGACAAATGCTTGTGAGATAGTGTGTTGTCCATTTTTTCTCTTAATATGGGGAAAAAGCTATGCTGTTTTGTTTGTGACCCTTGAATAAGCTGATGAACAGCAGAAACAACAGAAGCTGTTAGCAGTGAAAAGCAGCACGTTTTTGTTTTGTAATAAACAATATGTTTGCTTTACTTCACTGCAGTATTTGTCCTGCAGAACTACACATCTCAGTATCTCCAAGAGCTGTGGCACTCGGGGTGTCTCAGAAGTAATACTCCTCCTCTGCACTTCTTTGCTTCTTTCATGTTTCTCTACCTTAAGCACTACTACTCTGCACTAGCTATTCCTCATCTTATCTTACTCTTGGGAGACCCATCCCCTACTTTAGCTTTTGCATTGCCTTTCTTGTATATCACACACTTTGCATGCTTATTTCTTTATTTGTGTTTCTTGCAGTTCTGTTCACCACCTCTCCTCCTTTGTGTGCACTCTTAATTTCAAACCAACTAAGCAGGAAAACAGCACTTTAGATGCACAAAGTGCAGCAACCAATAACCAACCAAAAAGGCACTGCAGGGGAATCAGGCTTGACTCCTGATAAACCAAATAAACTGCATAATGAAAACATAAACACTTAACTAAATCACTGTGTTCTTGTTTCACACACTTCATCAGATGTGACACACCAAAGCACTCTGAGGTTTATATACTCCATCTCCCATAATCCATCATGTTAATTGACAAAAACAATTGAACGTCAACAAATAGTCATAGCAACACAGAATAAGTAAATAACCATATCAGCAAAATAGGAAACTAAAAGGAATAAAAACATATATTAAATAATAAACTATTGCCATCCCTGTTTTTAATAACCTATAAGTATATTTGATAAATATTTAAGCATAAAACAATCATTACAAACATGTCTATAAACATTTTTAAAAATAATATATATTTCACTATCCTTAAGCACCATCTAATGTCCTAAAAACAAGATTGCATCTAACTCTCTCAGATACACAAAGGGCTGAGAAAGATCCAAACATAAAATGCATCAAAAATAAATGTATGCCAAATGTGAAAAAAATGTAACAATATGCATATGTAAGATTATAAGCAAAGGGGTGAAAAAGGAGTAAAAAAGCACACTTCAGATACACACATAATATATATATATATATATATATATATATATATATAGAGAGAGAGAGAGAGAGAGAGAGTAATAATTTCAGTAGTATTAGCAATCCATCAGCTAAGCATCTGACAAAAAACTGCACCAAGACCGATTAGATTTAGCGCTTTCATTCTTTAATATCGAAGAACTTCATCAGAACATTGTGGAGTATAACAAAAATACAGTTTAAGTTATAAGTAGTAAAACAATAGGAGTGGTGACGTATGCACTTTAAAATAAATATTCATTTAGTTTTGCAAAAGAAGTTTCATCATGAATATGTATACAGAATTGTAATCATTGCAGTAAAGTCTGTGCCTTTTAACCAATCAAAACAGAAAGGTATGTAGTGTAAACCAATAGGTGTAAATGAAGTTTCATCAATCATATGCATTCAAAATATGCAATTGTAATTAATGTAGCAAAGTCAATGTCTTTTTAACCAATCAGAACAGAAAGGTCTGCACTCTAAACCAATCGGTATTTGGAAAAGTGGACAAATGAAAATTCAACAACTCAGTTCAAGAGTGCAAATTTAACTACCAATGGGTAACCGTATTCATATACTGTAAACCAATGGGATTAAGAACAAGTCAGTAAATGGCATTGTAATCGCTGGATTAGAATGTAATGAAACACATGTTCAAAGCATACAAAAACCTATGTAACAATATGCATATATAAGATTATAAGCCTATTGGCAGTGGAATTCAAAGTCGCCCATATAATTCACTAGTATACTTAGTCAATGCGCTGATCAAGATGGCTGCAGCAAACATACATTCGCTGGTTGATTTTTCATCAGTGGACATCCGTAGTAAAAGAAACAATGTATGAAAGTACTAAAACTTATGAATGTGAAATCGCTAAAATCATATATACAGTTCATGAAAATGTATACAGAATTGTAATCATTGCAGCAAGGTCTGTGCACTATAACCAGTCACTACCGAAAGATCTGTAGTCTAAACCAAGAAGTATAAAAGAAGTTTCATACTGAATATGCATTTGAACTAAATAAAAACTTGTAATCATTGCAGCAAGGTCGAGGCCTTGTAACCAATCAAAACAGAAAGGTCTGTACTCAAAACCAATCGGTAGTTGGAAAGTAGACAAATTAAATTTCAAGAACTCAGTTTAAGAGTACAAAGTAACAACCAATGGGGTAACCATATTCATGCTCCGTAAACCAATGGGGTTAAGAACTAGTCAGCCAATGGCATTGTAAAGGCTAGATTATTATCCAATGAGAAGGCTAGATTAGTATCCAATGAGAAACACATTCACAGTATGCAGAAATCTCTCCAATAGACAATTTCAATGTAGCCAATGTAAGTCGCTAGTACAATTAGTTATCCAATGACTAATAATAAATGAAGATTATATATTTGCTGCAGCCATCACGAACAGTGCATTGGCTAACTAATTGGTTTACACTACAGACCTTTCTGTTTTGATTGGTTAAAAGGCACAAACTTTACTACAATGATTACAATTCTGTATACATATTCATGATGAAACTTCTTTTGCAAACCTAAATGAATATTTATTTTAAAGTGCATACGTCACCACTCCTATTGTTTTACTACTTATAAATTACACTGTATGTTTGTTATACTCCACAATGTTCTGATGAAGTTCTTCAATATTAAAGAATGAAAGCACTAAATCTTATCGGTCTTGGTGCAGTTTTTTGTCAGATGCTTAGCTGATGGATTGCTAATGCTATTGAAGTTATTAGTTTATATTTTTTATGTGTTCTTCAGTTTTAATTTAGTCGGTGTTTTTTGCATATATATATATATATATATATATATATATATATATATATGTATATATATATATATAATCATAGCCTAGCTGCTCTTAGTTTTAAAATAGGGGCTAAAGACATTTTCTTTCAGCTGTGGTGTTCTATTAGCTTCCATTGTAAGCTACCAATAGACTTTTCTATATTCTATTTTAGTCTCTCAGGGCCCCCCCCAACATCAATTTCCCAAGGCTATGAACTTGATAGAGGAGAGAACTATATGGCGGATGGGAGACATGGAGAGGATTATATGGAGAACAATTAATCAAATTCTCATTTCAGTATACAGGAGCCTTTAGAATTTCCCCCACTTTGAAGATCGGAATGACTCAAAGACAAGAAACCCCTATTTTACAAATACAACAGAGGGACGATACCGGAGAGGGGGAGGTTTTGAATGATAGTGAGGGAGAGGCTGAGCAAGACATTTTAAGGGATAATTTTAGGTACACTATGCTATAGTAGTGTACATATAAACAAAATGTGCCTTAAGCTTTTCTCTAGGGGTTTTAAATTCATCCCTAAGAAGAAATGTGATATTAGTAAGGTCTTAATTGACCTTAAATTGTTTGTAAGGAAAAAGAATCTGGAATTGATGTACAGGATTTTATTATAAGACAAGGGGGAGCCCTTACAAAAAAAAAGTAGGTATAATCTCCCTTTGCATCCTCAGTTAAAATACTTTGAGACATTGGTGGAAAGACAATTAGAGAGGTATCCAAGGTTACAAATTTTGTTCCAACCTCCCTTTAGAAGAGAATAATTTGTTAGAACAGATTAAGGAAAATAAGTATTTGAGTGTTATGAAACCAGACAAGGCAGGGGGAACAGTGTTAATGGATACCATCATATATGAGGCCAAGATAATGGATATTTTAAGTGATGACAGCAAGTACATCAGGGTCTCTAAAAAGGGGATTAATGTGACCTATAGCAAAATTGACTTTGCCATAAAATGCTTATTTGATGAGGGGACGACCGATTTTGACACTTATAAACATTCACAAATGGAGAAACCCATAGTACCTTTGATATTTGGTATACCAAAAACTCATAAAAATATGTTAGACCCTCCTCTTAGGCTGATACTGGTGGTCATGGGTCTAAAACTTTCCTGTTAGCTTAATTTATGGATTTTAAAATGGAAAAAATGATGGATGGGAAATGAAAATATATTTAAAGATTCTTGGTACTTCTTAAAAAACATTAAATCTGATTTATTTGCTGATGAGATTTATATTTGTTACCATAGATATAGTAAATTTATTTTCAGTAATACTGCGTAATAGGGTCCTGGAATGGTTTGAAGAAGCACTGGTGGAGAAAGGTGGGTTAACCCAAGATGAATTTAGAACTTGTTTGGAATCGATAGAATTAGTCCTAAGAAACAATTTAATATATTTTGAGGCAGAATTTTTTTGACAAAATAGTGAGGTTGCTATTGGGGAATTTTGTGTCCCCACTTGTGCTAATATTATTTTTGTCTATGTGGGAACAAAAGTTTATCTTTAATTCTACTTATGTGAATTGTTGGAAGTTATACAAACATTATCTGGATGATAAGTATATGTTCTAGATGGACACAGAGGAAAAACTGCAAGAATTTATTACTTATATTAGTAATTCTACTGACTTTTTAAAATTTACTTATAGTATTACATATGACAATTATATATATAAATATTTAGTATTACTTATTTAGTTGTTATGATTCATAAGTTGAATGAAATGAGTGTGTTAAAATTTACTGTGTAACAGCGTTGGGGTGATTTATATTGCTCAGTCTGAAAAATGTGAGGCTTTTTATATTGGAAAGACTGAGCATTAGCATAAAAGTAGAATGTATGAGCACCTTTATGATCTGAAAACTAAGGATGAGAAAAATGCATTATATAAGCACACCTTGGTTTATACTTCAACTAAATGTTTATTTGTTTTGTATTGGAAGAAGTTTCAATTGATGCTGAGGGGAGACCCTGGGAGACTAAAATAGAATAGAGAGGTCTACTGGCAGCTTACAATGGAAGCCAATAGAACATCAGGGCTTAAAGAAAATGCATCTGTAGCCCTATTTTTAAATTAAGAGCAGCTAGGCTATGAATCTTTTTTATATATATATATATATATATATATATATATATATATATATATACACACACATATATATATATATATATATATATATATATATATATATAAAGTGAGTTTTTTACTCCTTTTTCACCTCTTTTCTTATAACTGTATATACGCATATTGTTGCATTTTTTTTTCACATTTGGTATACCTCTTTTTTCCCCACTTCTCACACTCCTTTACTTCTCTCTTCTGTTCATCATACTGAGCTTCTCTGACTTCTACAATCTTCATTTCTGTCATTTACTCCTACTCTTGCTCTTTTTTTTTCTTTCTTTTTCTTATTGTCCCACCTTCTTATATTCAACAATTAACACCTCTTATTCCCCCATCCTGCTTTAACTCTGTTAAGATTTCATGTAAAACTGTAATGCCTACCCTGTGTTATCCCATATTATAACAAATTTAACAGGAATATGCACCAATGGCTTTTTCTTATTTTAATTGACCTATTGTGCATTTGTGTGTTTCTAATTTTAGTAACTGAACTTCTGAAGAAGTTTTGTATATTTAAAGTCTGAAAGCGCTTAGCATTAGTTTTGCCTTCGTGTGTCTTTCTTTTAGTTTATAAGAAAGACATTTGTATTTTTATTAGTACAGTTCTTCATTTACATTAGTTTTCACAGTTTTGTTTATTATTCTTATATATAGTTTTTAGAAATGTTTTTAGACAAGTTTGTAATGATTGTTTTATGTTTAAATATTTATCAGATATATTTATAGGCTGTTATTAAAAACAGATATGGTCATAGTTTATTATTTAATATATGGTTTTATTCCTTTGAGTTTTCTATTTTGCTTATATGGTTATTTACTTATTATGTGTGGCTATAACTATTTATTGAAGTTCAATTGTTTTTAATTGTCAAGTAACATAATGGGGTATGGGAGATGGAGTATATAAACCCTGGAGTTGTTTAGTGTGTTACATTGTGAAAGGAAAATGCAGTGATTTGGTTAAGCATTTATGTTTTTATTTTTCATTTGGATTATCAGGAGTCAGGCATGGTTCCTCTGCGGTGCTTTTTGGCTGGTTCTTTTATTTCATTTATTTAACTCTTTTTATTTTAAATCCAGTTACCTATACCTTCTTTATAGCCAACCTGTTGATTAGTTTTCTCTTGTCTATTCCCTTCCCCTTTGTTTCATTTTCTCCCATGGCAGTTTTTTTAATCATAATAACAATTCTCCTTTAATATATCAATAACCTTCTCAAGGTGCTTCTTATTTCAAGCACATATCTCCTTCTGCATTTCTTTTGCTGTATATTCCTCACTAAATCATCACTCACAAAAATCTCATCTAACACTTATCTATGTCCTTATCCTCTCCTTTCCACTACACAACAATCATTCTCTCTCTCTCTCTCTCTCTCTCTATATATATATATATATATATATATATATATGCACATACATATTTATATATCTCCATTATTTCACGTCTGTATCAGCCTAACATAGCCACAGAGTTATCATTATTCCCTCACTACTTCAGCTCCTAATGATCTTCAATATTGTCTTTATATACAGATTTCCTTTATAGTGTGTGTGAAGATTGGGTAGAGATGGGTGAAGGCTGCCAGCCTAGTCAAATTTAATTTGATACATAATTCTGGCATTTGTAAATATAAATGTAAAATACAAGCTTGTGTCTTAAATGTAAAGAAAACACTGTACAATGTTATACTTCAAGATTGTAGCAATATTGCCATCTGCTGTAAGGAAAACTAATCTGCTGTAAGGAAAACTAAGTCAAGCATTTTAAATCTTTCTTTTCAAATTAAAATTATTTAATCACTGCCTTTAATGTTTTACAATTTCGCTCCAGTCCGGCTAGATGAAGGCTTCCTGCCTATTGTTTTAAGGCTAAAATTAATTACCAGAATTTACATGTAGAATGTCCTTGACTGCTCTGAGTGTAAAAGAATTTAAATGCAGTTTCTGTGTGGCCTGGGAACCAGGAAGGTGTAAAAGATGATGTAATGTTTAGCAGAACTGCAGTTTCAATTTAAACAGTGAGAACCAGAGATTATTGAGCATTTTGATCTTTGATATCCAACCTACAGCAATGCCTGTTGTCTTAAGTAAGTTATCTTAGAAGTGTGTTTTCTTGTAGAAATAGTTAGGACTATAAAGATTAGACTGTGTTTTTCTGTTATGTCAGAACTGTACTACTGAATTATTTTAAGTTTCTGTGTGATTCATGCATGAACTCTTGAATAGCACTTGGTGTAGTAGTATTGTCCTGTGCTTTTAGTATTTATTATTAAATATTTTTAAACCTTTTTCAACTGTGGCTGGTTTGTGTAGAGATAAGTTAAGCTCTAGAGTACATTGCCTATTTATAGAGTTTATTGTACAAAGCCACTCTAATAAGCCTTAAGACTGTTTAGTCACACTTACCAATTGGATAATAATATTGCACAGTAATAATTGGGCACCCTTTTAAGGGCCTTTGGGTAGCTGATAATTATTAGCTGGTGGTGGCAGTAATTACTACTGTATAGTCTGGGTAAAGGGGCACA
The DNA here is from genome assembly GCF_019279795.1 of Protopterus annectens. Lineage (NCBI taxonomy): Eukaryota > Metazoa > Chordata > Ceratodontiformes > Protopteridae > Protopterus > Protopterus annectens. The sequence continues at coordinate 689,875,445 of NC_056725.1, forward strand.
GCTGGAGAATCTGTGTCAGCCTTTCCCAGGAGTGTCTGTGAAGTTGTGTAAATACTTATCTCAAAGTGTATGTGTCAGCTAATAATCTTCAAAATTACACCAAGTACCACCATGGCTCTGGGAGTTCCAAATCTTTTATTAGGACACACAATCAAGACAGTAAGTGCTTTCGGGTTGCATCCGAACCCTTCATCAGACATAAAACCATTGCATTTCCTGTGCATTTAAATATCAAAACGGGCGCCAAAAATATAATTTGTAAAGTATCACACCCCTAAGTAGTCAAATCACAATTAGCCACTAGATGGCAGCAAATATACATATATTTTATTCAAACTATTCTCTAGTTAAAAACCAATAAATAACCTTGGTAAAAATATAAATATGTATATGTGCATATTGTGAAATTTACTATAAAATCAATAATGCAAATGCATATATAATACATATAAAACACTGCATAAAGCAAAAACATAAAAACTCTGCATGTACTTAAAAACACCAACATGAATAAATCAATAAATACCTATACTTGTGTGTGTGTGTGTGTGTGTGTGTGTGTGTGTGTGTGTGTGTGTGTGTGTGTGTGTGTGTGTGTGTGTGTGTGTGTATATATATATATATATATATATATATATATATATATATATATACATATATAGTCCAGAGCTTACTGTCTGGCACTTCTAGCCATAGCCCATGATATTACAAAGAGACATATTATGCAAAACTTCTATTGGCCTGGAATTTCTAGAGATGTAACCGGGTACTGCAGGGCCTGTGAGCAGTGCCAAAAGGTGATTGAGGAGCCAAGTCAGAGGGTAGCTATGGATATTGTGGGTCCTCTGAGTACCCCAAGTTCCACAGGGAAAAAGTATATCCTAGTGGTAGTGGATTATGCTACACGATACCCTGAGGCAGTGGCTTTGTCCTCCATTGAGGCAGAGAAGGTGGCAAATGCTTTGTTAGAGATTTTCAGCAGGGTGGGTTTCTCAAAAGAAATATTGTCTGACAGAGGTGCCGATTTCATGTCAGACCTGCTGGCTTGTCTGTGGAAGTCCTGTGGGGTGAAGCACGTGAAGATCACCCCCTACCATCCCCAGTCTAATGGTCTTGTTGAGAGGTTAAACTCTACAACCAAGTCCATGCTACGGCATTTGCAGATCAGTTTAAGAGGGAGTGGGACAAATATTTGTCCCATCGGTTGTTTGCTTTCAGAGAGGTTCCCCAGGAATCCACAGGTTTTTCACCCTTTGAGTTGCTGTATGGGCATAAGGTGAGGTGACCTCTAGATTTAATTCAAGATGAGTGGGAAGGTGAGTGTGAGTCTCACAAGGAGTTTGTCGTGGCATATGTCCTAAACCTCAGGACAAGGCTCAGGGAACTCATGGGCTTGGCCCAGGAGAACCTGGCAGAAGCCCAACAACAGACGAAGGGGTGGTATGACAGGAATGCTTGAGCTAGAGAGTATGCTGTGTGGCAGCAGGTAATGGTTCTCATTCCAGTCAGACACAACAAACTGCAAGCAGCTTGGCAGGGACCCTACAAGGTTGTAAGAAAGGTAAGTGATGTTAACTACATGGTGGAACTGCTAGGCAGATGGCAGGGGCAGAAAATGTACCATGTTAACATGATAGGCAGGCCCTTGTGCTGAGCATTTGCATTTGATTGCAGGAGGAGTCTGAGGGAGATCTGGGGACTGATCTCCTCAGTGAGGCTCGGTCTAACACTTCAGTGGAAGGGATAGCAATATCCCAGCAGCTATCTCCTACCCAGGTTCGAGAAATCCAAGCAGTTTTACAGGAATTTGGGGACATGTTCACTGGGAAACCACGGTGCACCCACCTGGTGCAGCTCCAGGTGGATACAGGACCCCAGAGGCCTATTAGGCAGGCCCCTTATAGAGTGCCTGAGAGAGTCAAACAGACTCTGAGGGAAGAGGTACAGGAGATGTTGGAACTAGGGGTGATTCAAGAGTCCAACAGTCCCTGGGCCTCCCCAGTGGTGCTGGTGCCAAAGAAGGATGGCATCACCAGGTTCTGTGTGGATTACAGAAAATGAAATAGCCACACAGAGTTGGATGCTTACCCCATGCCTAGGACAGACGAGGCCCTAGAGCAGCTGGGTGGGGCTAAGTATATTACAACCATTGATCTTACCAAGGGTTACTGGCAGGTGCCCTTGACTCCCAGTGCTAGAGAGAAGTCAGCCTTTGTGACTCCTTTTGACTTGTATGAGTTCACAAAGATGCCCTTTGGGATTAAGAATGCCCCAGCAACTTTCCAGAGGCTGGTGGATAATATCCTAGCAGGAGCAGGTGGGTTTGCCCTTGCTTACCTAGATGATATTGCCATCTACAGCCATTCCTGGCCAGAGCACCTTCAGAATGTCTGGGAAGTGCTGGGCAGACTACAGAGGGCAGGGTTGACCATTAAGCTGAGCAAATGTCAGGTGGGTATGGCAGAGGTCTCCTACCTAGGACATAGAATGGGGAGTGTTAAGATAAGATCCAAAAACAGATGCACGGAAAACGCTGCACGGCTGATAATCCAAATGGTAATCAAACAAACAAAGCCAGCAGCTGTTGGTAACTGTGTATAGATTATTTATTTATTCATCACTGAGGGAAAAATCCCTCATATAACTGATACAGACCGGTTTCGGCTCAACAGAGCCTTCTTCAGTGAAAGTAAAAAATATATATATATATTCATGAAGACACAAACCCAGTATATATACACAACTGGGAATAACAAAGAACCAATCACAATACATGATCAATAAATCACAATTGGTCATTAAGACCAGGTGGAAACAGAGCCCCAAGTCTAATAATCCATTTCCTCTCCTTGGAAGTAAGTATTTCATGCCACTTCAGTTTATCTTGGCATTTGCCCCTAATATAATCAATGATACAAAACATAAAACTGGCTGTAGTATGTTTTAAACTGTGCTTATATAGTGCATTATTACTACGTTTGTTTTTAATGTCACTGATGTGTTCGCCAATTCTAAGATGAAAAGCCCTAGAGGTCTGACCTACATAAAACGCAGAACAAGTGCAGGTCACCAAATAGATAACCCACTCAGAACTGCAATTGGCCCAAAACTTGATCTCAAAAACATCAGGGGTATTCTGACTACTAAATTCACCAGTACGTGAGACTCTAATACAAAATTTACAGTGCCCACATGGGATACAACCAACCACTGGTTCCCCTGTAAAAGTTAATTGAGTAAAAACTTTGGCATCAGACAAAGACCTCTTATAATGGCTCAAATGTGACCCAATGGTTCGTCCCCTTCTAAAAGAAAAAGAACATCTGTCCCTGAGAATGTTGTGTAATTTATTATCCGCCAAAAGAATGTTCCAATGTCTGTCAATAATTTTCATAAACCCCCGGGTGTTACGTCCATAAGTAGTAACTAACCTCAACGGCTGCTGAACCCCATCCTGGTTACGATCTTTATAATGCAATAGATCATTTCTATTGAAATTCGAAGCCCATTGTTTGGCCATATAAACAGTGCCCGAACGATACCCTCTATCTTTAAATCTACCGGCCAGATCATCACAAGTTGTAGCATAGGACCATTGGCTAGAGCATATTCTCCTAGCTCTTAAAAATTGGGATTTGGGTATGTTCTGGATGATATGTTGTGGGTGGAAGCTGGTGGCATGCAATAAAGAATTATATTCTGGAAATTTCCTAAATAGGGTAGTGGAAAGAGTGTGGTCTATATTCCTATTAATTTCCACATCCAAGAAAATCATTTTAGATCTATCAAAACTCATCTTGAATTCAATGCCCCATATGTTGTTATTAAGATAATCAAGAAATTCCATAAGGTATTGCTCATCAGCCTTCCACACCAACCAACAATCATCCAGATAACGACGCCACATATCCATCTCACACAAGTAAATGTTATGGCTGGCGTCATAAATTATTATCTCCTCGATATATGCCATAAATAGATCTGCGTAAATGGGTGCAAAAGATGCACCCATAGCAGTTCCCTTGATTTACCAAAAGCATTTGTTTTGGTAATAAAAAACATTGCTAGTTAACACATATTCCGTAAGACAAACCAAAAAGGTGTTGAAACCAGGTTTATATAAACCAAATCTAACTAGCCAATAGTCCAATGCTTGTAGGCCTGCCCAGTGTGGAATATTGGTATAGAGGGACGTAATGTCAAGAGTACATAGTAACCAATGGGGTTCCAGTTGTATTTCATTAATGATGTCCAAAAACTGTGTGGTATCTTGAATTCTAGCTCTAATAAGCCCAAGTAATGGTTTTAAATAGTAAGTCAAATATTCAGACAAAGGTTCCGTCAAGGAACCATGTCCAGAAACAATAGGTCGACCAGGGGGATTACTAACATGTTTATGTATTTTGGGAAGCATATAGAGATACTGTTTTTTGGGGGACAGGACCGTCAGTTGTTCCTTAGTGGCCTGTGTAATTATGCCCTCCTCCACTGCTAATGTAAGAAACTCATCAATCTTACGTTGAAAATTTAAAGATGGATCCAAAGGCATAGCCATATAATGATCCCTGTTCCCCAATTGTCTCATAGCCTCCTGATCATAAGAATCTTTGTCTTGAATCACCACTGCCCCACCTTTGTCAGCTTGTGTAATGACCACATTTTGATTTTTAGCAAGCTCATCAAGACTACACACTTCATCATTGGATAAATTGTTGTAAGATATTGAAAAATCCTTGTAGTAATAGTGTAAATCATGTAGTACATTCCTTTGAAAAACACCCACCAGTTGTGTCATTGGTGGACTAAAGGAGGATTTCTTAAATCTAAAATCCTGAGATTTATCCCCACCACTATCAGCAAATAGCAGTTTCAAATTTAACAATCGACAAAAATTAACCACATCTTGGGCTAAAGACTGTTCTGGTACAAAAAAACCCGGGACAAAGTTCAATCCTTTATTCAATAATTTTGCCTGTGTAGCAGTTAACTCAATAGAAGAAATATTGTGAACATTAGAATGAACTGTTAATGTGCTGTCATTAGTTTCAATAGTGCCTCCATGCTTTGTTTTGGTGTATCTTTTCTTATGTTTCCGCCCCCCTCGTCTGTAAGTGAAGCGGAAGGGTGTGACAAATTGTCACGTTTTGCACTCGGCAAAACCTCTAACTGGTTCTCCTCAAATTCTCCTTCTGTGTTAGAGGAGGTCTCATCCCCTGAAGTAAAGTTTGAAGACTCAAAACTATTCTTCAGAATAGATTTTGGTCTTTTTCTTTTTGGGGTAGAAAATCTCTTATTCCCCTTATCATATTCTCCAGGTAGCCTAAATGAAACATTTTTGGAACTATCAAAAGGTTTGCCCTTTTCATAGTCACCAACATCTCTAAAGAATTTTTTGATTTTCCTTTCTTTAAGTGTCAATTCCATCTTAGATAGATCTGATGTTAATTTTTTTAATCTGTATTTGAAAGGAATCACAAGTTTCAAACTTACTAGCATCAACACATATAGTTTCCAAATCTTTGACCCCTTTATGTACTTTCCGTTCATAAAAATCTGTCAAGGCATCAACAAATTTGGAAGAAGCCAACTGTTGAACCTGACCCCAATCTTCTAATAATTTATCTTCAATATTCGAGACCAAAGGTTGCACCTTTATTCTAAGGCCCCGAGGGGTAATATTTTTTCGTTGATATGCCTTGAACAAACGTAAATGCCAAACATTGGTCCTAACCATTTTCATGTTTTTGCTAAGTAAGCCAAAAAAAATATCACACTCACTATTTAAATTGGGTTCACCAGGAGAGGAAAAATGTGTGGAACCATGCGGGCCCAAGCCAAATACAGATAAATCATCCATATCAGATGATAATCCCTGAATAAGAGGTGATAATGCCATAATTTTATCCAAAGGACTCAGCCACAACAAAATCCTATATGAACAATAATGTCATAGATAACTAAATATTACAGAAAAAAACACATAAATACCGCACCAGCCACACATGCATCCAAATAACAAGGGGTACCAACCACATAAATATTCAATACTTGATAATATATGGTTTAGGCCTGTTCATTCACATTAGTCAAAAGAAGCAAAAAAACCATAATACAATAAACAGTCATAAAGTGCATAATACAAGCACTTCATACTGTGTATAGGTTTACTAAATATAGAAAACTCCTTTACATATACAAATACCATCAGCAGCCGAGTAAATGATCAAATTAACACACTGCGTATTTGTACAGACCACTGTTTTCTTATAGAATGCAATGAACATATAAGCCCAAAATCCCAAAATCTCAAATATAAATATTATTATCTTGAAACACATATGTAGTCAACCCCAAAATACCTGAAATGCAACTGTGGCTGTGACCAAAAATTAATATAAATCTATATGTGAAAAAAGTCCAGTGGGTAAAAAATGGTGATGAATATCAAAACAATTGAGCCCAATGTATGGATATCAAAACCAGAACAAATTGAATTTAAATTAGAAAATTGTGGCATAAATGCCACAACCAAAAACTAGAAAAATCCCTCTCCTACCTGTCCTGCCTATCAAATACAAAACCCCTGAAACATAAAAAATCAGTGTTGTACCCATATCTCTACCATATGATGAACCAGATACTTATGACCAAGTATCCAATAAGATGTGGCATGAATATCACTATAGAAAACTAAAAAATTCAATGTCCAGCCAACAAAATATAGAATCCCTGAGACATCAATATATATATACATATATTTCCACTATATATTGGACCATGTATATATAAGATAAATATATAGTACAAGTTACAAAATCAACATGGGCAAAAATATATTATACAAAAATTGCTTATGCCCAACACACAATGCTAAATAAAAGCACATATAAACAGAATATACTTGGATAACTGCTACACATAATAAATAGATATTAGCGACCCCAAAAAAAAAGGGGCCAACCTTTTCCAGATATGCAAACAAGTACAAAAAATGAACCTTTATAGAGGCCACAAATGTCCAATATTCAATGTCCTAGAAAAGAGTGTTAAGATAAGGCCAGAACTTGCCAAAGTGGAAGCTATTCAGGCATGGCCTGCATCTGTTACCAAAAAGCAGGTGAGGGCATTTTTAGGGACACCAGGGTACTACAGAATGTTTGTCCCCAGTTATAGCACCATAGCTGCTCCCCTCACAGACCTGACAAGGAAGAAGAGGCCAGATAAGGCGGTGTGGACCCCAGCATGTAAGCAGACATTCCAGAAGCTTAAAGAAGCTTTGGGAGGACCCCCTGTGCTAACCAGTCCAGATTACAGCAAATAATTTGCTGTGCAAGTGGATGCTTCAAACCATGGGGTGGGGGCTGTACTTAGCAATATTTCATCAGAGGGGGAAGAGCACTTAGTAGTTTATCTCAGTAGTAGGCTCCAACCCAGGGAGGAATGCTATGCAGCTGAAGAAAAGGAATGTCTAGCCATAGTGTGGGCACTGCAGAAACTTCAGCCTTAGCTGTATGGAAGGAAATTCACTGTTATGACAGATCACAATCCCCTAGCATGGTTAAACAGAGTCAGCCAGCAAAATGCCAAGTTGCTAAGATGGAGCCTGGGGTTGCAAGCATATATGTCAGTGCAGCACCACAGTGGGATTAGCAATGCCAATGCAGATGGGCTCTCAAGACAGGGAATAGGGTGAGGTACACTCAGATAGACCTAACACTTTCTAGCGGCGTTTCTCAAGGGTCACTTGAAAAACTAGCTTGAGTTCTCTGGAGGGGGGGGGGGGAGATGTGAAGATTAGGTAGAGATGGATGAAGGCTGCCAGCCTAGTCAAATAGAATTTGATGCATAATTCTGGCATTTGTAAATATAAATGTAAAATAAGGCTTGTGTCTTAAATGTAAAGAAAACACTGTAAAATGTTGAACTTCAAGATTGTAGCAACATTGCCATATGCTGTAAGGAAAATCAAGTCAAGCATTTCAAATCTTTCTTTTGAAAATAAAATTATTTCATCACTGCCTTTGATGTTTTACAATTCGGCTCGATCTGGCTAGATGAAGGCTTCCTGCCTATTGTTTTAAGGCTAAAGTTAATGACCAGAATTTACATGTGGAATGTCCTTTATTGCTCTAAGTGAAAAATAATGTAAATGCAGTTTCTGTGTGGCCTGGGAACCAGGAAAGTGTAAAATATGTAATGTTTAGCAAAACTGCAGTTTCAATTTAAACAGTGAGAACCAGAGATCATTGAACATTTTGATCTTTTGATATCCAACCTACAGCACTGCCTGTTGTCTTAAGTAAGTTATCTTAGAAGTGTGTTTTCTTGTAGAAATATCTAGGACTATAAAGATTAGACTAAGTGTTTTTCTGTTATGTCAGAACTGTACTACTGAATTATTTTAAGTTTCTGTGTGATCTCTGAACTCTTGAATAGCACTGTGGTGTAGTAGTATTGTCTTGTGTTTTTATTATTTATTATTAAATATTTTTTAACCCTTTTCAACTGTGGCTGGTTTGTGTAGAGATAAGTTAAGCTCTAGAGTAAACTGCATATTTATAGTACAAAGCCACTCTAATAAGCCTTAGGAATGATTAGTCACAGTAATAATTGGACACCCTTTTAAGGGCCTTTGAGTAGCTGATAATTATTAGCTGATGGTGGCAGTAATTACTACCGTATAGTCCGGGTAAATGGGGCACAGCTGGAGAATGTGTGTCAGCCTTTCCCAGGAGTGTCTGTGAAGTGTTATAAATACTTATCTCAAAGTGTGTGTGTGTGTGTGTGTGTGTGTGTGTGTGTGTGTGTGTTTGTGTGTGAGCTACTTGGGCAGGGACATGGAGCACTGGTTGGACAGACAGGGTACTGGAGGTCAGCTTGCTAGCTAGGCTGATATCTGGAACCTATAGCTGTGCCAGTGGGGAGTCTTATTGGGGACCTGGGGAGCAAGAGTGACCAGTGACCAGCCCCGGACTAACTGTGATCTCTGTGTGCTCTTAAGGGAAATTGCACTTTACTGTGTGTATTTGTTATCCTTTCCTCTCATATGAAATGCACTCTCTGGTGTTAGTGATGAGGACTGAAGCTCCTTGATTGCTGGGCCAGGTCATGGGCGTCCCAGTATACATATTGTACAGTACAACCACCAAAACTGTCTTTGGATTCATTTTGTATAAAATATTCACTTTAATGCATGTACACTAGAGTGCTACCTACAAAACAGATTTATGAAACATTCACTGTGATGTATCTGTATTGCATAGTGCAGTTAATTCACTGCTGAACTCTTGACATGTCTATGTTATAATCCTATGATTTTTTTTGTTTTAGTTGATGTTGTACACATCGTCATGTAACCATGGAGCTTTTCTTCCAAATCTCTGCTGATAAAGGGTTTTAATTCCCAGTCAGATATTTCTAGTAAACAAATGTAAATTAGTGCATAATAATAATAATAAAAATATATATTTATCATAGTACATCCTATGCATACCTCATGCATTGTGCATTTTCTCTTTTTCTGCTAACTTCTGGACTTTTTATCAGTCTGTCTGACCACAATGTACTCTGACTAGTACATTCTTCCATGGGCTACATCAGGTAGTTAGTTACTTTAGTTTGATGTTTTTGGTGTTGTGTACTTCATAACATTCACATTTCATCTGTTTCCTGATTCTTTCCCAGCACAGATTCATGTCATTAAACTGTAACCTCTCTTCTTTCTCCTAAAGATAACTTAACCAACGCTGTTTTTAAAAGTGTTACAAGTACATCCAACCTGCTAGAATACAATCTCAGAGCCTTACTTTTTCAGCTGATTTGTTGAAGTCTGCCTTTCCATTTTTCTCTAACTTTTGTAAAGATTGATTTAGAACAATTATTCATTATTTATCTGAGAGAGAGAATTCATTTAAACCAATTATCATATATTTATTTTTTATTTATATTTTTCAACTCCATAAGTTTTTCTACAAAATGTTTAAAATCCTCTATTTAGCACCTCCTTTGTTTTCTATGTTCTTGTAATGACATCTTTGGCTACTAAAAGTATTAAATGTATGTTCTTATAAAGGTTCATTCTGTATATCCATCCAGATTAATAGCAGTGTGTCTTTTAATACACATCTCATCTAATATTCCCCTGACCAGATTTTATAAATCCTTGCAACTTTTCACATCCTTATGTATTTCATTCCCCTTTACAGCAATTCCAATATACGCCATCAGTCTGTGAGAATATTTCTGAAGTCTGGCTAACATGTAAAAGCACCTGAATAAGGATTTATATCCAAATATTCTAAACTTCCTTGCTTTATTTGCATATATGTGTGTGTCACACACACACACTGATATATATCAATCAGAATATTGACTTTTCAGAAACTCTAACATCAAATGGTTATTACAAAACACACCTTAAGCAATAATGAATACAAGATATTCGTAAAAGACATAAAAAATGGAAAGTTACTTGAATGTAACAAAACAAAAATCTATGGGGCAATCTATTTAACGAGGAGTGCACTGTACCCACCACACCCCCTGCAAATTTTATATATATATATATATATATATATATATATATATATATATATATATATACACACACACACACACACACACACATACACACATATATATATATATATCTACTACAAGATCACACTGCAGTGGGGAAAATGGTAACTTTCCCAGTTCTCACTGTATTGCGATCTCCACACAAATGCTTTCAGTTTTTGGGAAGTCGACCATATGCTGTTGAATATATGAAGTTGTGTGTATATATATATTTATATATCATTCCATTATTCATCTGTGTAGACTTTTTGCAGCCCATTGCTGTCTGTGTTGTTCACTGTTTGTATACTTAAGTTTCATTCTCCTGCTATGTACTCTAGTTATGAGATTTTTCCTCTTTACCTGTGCTACTCCATGTCCTTGCCATTATCATGTACTATACTAGTGACATTTCTTTCTCTGGCCATTCTATCCTCCGCCTCCTGTTTGTTTCTTCTTTGGCCAGCCAAATGTTTGTTAGCCAATCTCTTTCACTTAAACTGTCGCTCCAGCCATTTACCCTCCCCATTTCAATTTATACCTAAAATCTTGGGTGTTTATTTCTTTTTTGCCTATGTAGCTGTTTTATTACTTCATTCACCCCAGTCTCATTCCCTATTGGTAATATTTCCATTTTATGTGCATTTATTTTCTTTTTACGTTTACTCCATTTTTTTCCTCCACATCTCAATTGCTTTCTTGCACTTCACATACGTTTTCTCCATCATGACCTGCCCAATCTTGGAATGTTTTTCCTTTTAATAAAGTATGTAGACAACTGTCATTTTTTCTGTAATAATCTTTGCCTTGATGTCATCACTTGAATGAGTGCATGCTCTGACATCAGATGCATTTCATGTGCTTGCACTAACATCAAGTACCCTTTCAGTAGGTAGCATCTGCCCAACTTTGCTCAAATACTACAAGCTCCTTACTTGAGGAATAAGTATAGAGATTATTTGCAACACTTGTATGAGCTACATCCTGCATTCCAAATATTTTCATGCACTTTTCCACATTTGCCTTTTCCCTGCATGTTCCATAACCAGAAGTGCAGCAGCTTTATAAGAACAGTCCAGTGGTAAGAAGAAAAAAGCAAAGCCATGGTTGCTTTAATAATATACTGCCACTAGGATTTACTTTAACAGGCACTGCTTTATCAACGTTATATGAAGTAACTTTTAGACCTTTTTAAGTGCAGAAGAATTTATGGGAGAAATTGAAATAAAGAAATGACATATCACCTTTTAAAGACTTTATTTTTTCAGAACTTTGGCCTGTAATAAAAAGAAGATTGGCTGTAAAATTCAGTACTTCAGACTTGGAGCAATTTGAAGTTAATACTTTTTTCTCACAATGTGTGAGAAAGTGCATGACAACAGAAATGTATGGACAGGTGGGGGAGGGGAGATGTGTGGGTTACACTGAATATGCATTACAATAAATTGTAGCATATTTTAAATCATGTCATAGTAAATGGAAAAAGAACAACTGCTAGGTATTGGGGCCAGCCAAAGGTTTGCTTTTATTGTGGGGATTAGACACATTTGGATGTGTGACATACAAAAAGATGTGGGCAATGTGGGAAGCAAGGCCATACTCCTAGAAACTGTAGATTATTTTGTACAAAACTGAGAGGGAGGAATGACAATCTGTAGAAAACAATATTCTGAAAGAAAATGAAATAATTGCAAATCAAGAGGGGGGAACTGTTGGTAGAAGAGAGACAGATGCAAATAGAAAATAAGTATGATGGGTTAGCAAATGAAGAAGAAGCTGGTGACTAAGAAACAGGGAAAGAAAAAGAGCAACGAAATTTGAAAGAATTTGAGGAAAGGGAAAAAAAAATAAGAACAGGAGGAAAAAGATGCAAAAAGTGAAGGGGATGATCTTGGTATTTGGGAACTAAATTTAGATAGTATAAAGAAATGAGGTGAGAGTTTTAATGGATGTGTAATGGTACAAAAGAAGATGGATGTATTATTTTTCTTAATACAAGATGTGTTTAAAAAGAAAAATGAAAAAAATTATGTTGTTTAGGGAAAAAGATTATAGGGTCAGTTGTGTATGAAAAATGTTTTGGTTAAGGGATGTTAATATGCGAAGATGAAGACAATATATTACCTGTAACAAATGTGATACCAGGAAGGGTAATGATATGTGACTTTGTAAAAAAATGGAAATTGTGTGAGGCTAATAGTAATATAAGTGTATTTAATGTGTCACAAATGTTTGAAGAATTAAAACCATGTAATAGTATACAAATTCATGATTTGGGACTTTAACTGTAAGGTAAGAAAAAGGAAAAGTAGATGCCAAACATGGTCCTGATCCTGTTGGTAAACACTTTTTTTTTTGCTTTCAAATAGTTTCTCTTTCAAAACTTGTCACATTCCTTTTGCAGCTTTTCTACTGAACATAGTCACTGTTTGGCTTCATATAGTCTGCTATTAATATTATGTACATTGATTTAGATTGCAGTTTGGCAGAATTATCTAGCAACAATTTAACCTTTGTAACCCCATGATCACTGCATATCAACTGTAGTAAGACTTGACAGTTAAGTAACAGTCATTTCCTTAAGAACACAAAGAATGTCTAGTATTTCTATTCCTTAGTAGGCTTTCTTACAATCTGAAGCAGTTGTTTTTCTCACTAATGTTGTTGAATCAATATTATTCTTCTACTTCTGGTAAATTTAAGTCCTCAGCCACTATTATTCTTCCTTCCTGTGTTTCATGAAAGAAATGTATAAATTCCTCTAAGTCATTAGCACTTGACTTTGGTGGTCTGTACAATCCAACAATTGTTAATTGTTCCGGGGTTGTCTTTATTGTCACAGTTACACAATCTACCGTGTTACTGTTATCCTTGAGCATGTAGTAACCACAGGTCTCATAAAATATTTTTAATCCCTAGTATATCACTTCCAGCTATTTTTTGTTAGAATGCTTGTTACTGTAAAAACTTTATATGGTGATAGAGCTGGTTTCCAGCTGTTCTTCACAATTCAAAAACAATAACAACATCAATTGTGTATAAACACAGCAATTTTTTTTTCAATAAAAAAAAGTTTATTACTAATGTTCCCAGCATTAATAACCATCATAGATGAATCAAATATTGTTGTCTATGAACTGCTAAATTTTCAGTCCAGCAAAAATAAACATTTTGTCTTGTGTTTTCCAAGTATTGTAATAAATTTGCAGCCAAAATTCTCTTTCCTTGTCTTGAAAATGCATACCATTTTGTTTAAACACATGTGCCGAAATTGAGGCTTGGATGCTCTTTACATTTTCAGTTTTTAAAACAGACATCTCTCTCATGTAGGTATTTACCCAAAAATATTTTCTTTCATGGTGAGCTAAATCTCCATTCTGTATGTGATTTGTGAAAAATATATCCTAACACCTGTTCCAGCTATAAGCAAAAAATGGCACTGAACCAAGGAACACTCAAAATGATAGTTTAACTAAGCGCTTTCATACAGGATAATACCTGTACTTCTTCAGACAAAAGTAGAAACAATGCATAAACCAATCATTTAAATACATCCTCCCAAAATGCATCCCTAATTAAATTACATCACATGCTTAACTAAAAAATGCAATTATATACTGTATACAAAGGCTAGATCCAGTAAGATATAAGAAACACTGTAATGAATGTGTGTATTATACAGTAAACTCCTGTTATAACAGATATAAGTTATGACATAAATAGATGCATGACTATATAAAATAAATATAATTAAATATACTGAATTATAAATATAAAAATATATTAAATTTAAAATCACATCCAATATGTATCAGTGTATAAAAATGTATGAAAATGCATAAAAATGTAGAAAATTTGTGAAAAATGTGTAACCATATATAAAAATATTGCTGCTGAATGAATGTATAATTAATCCCATCCACAAAATGCTTGAATTATAATAGTGAAAATTCTAATTATGTAATACTTCAATATGAAAATATGTAAAAAAAATATGTATGTGTATATATATATATATATATATATATATATATATATATATATATATACATACAATGACATAAAATTCTCCTACCTGATAAGGCTCTTTAGTTTCAGTATACATGCTACAGAGCAAATTTCATTTATGCCTTGTTTTTACTTTTGTCTGAAGAAGTACAGGTATTATCCTGTACGAAAGTACTTACTTTTATCAGGAATAAACTATTATTTTGAATGTTCCTTGGTTCAGTGCCATTTTTTGTTTATTTTTCAGTTTGTTTCTTGTTTTTTCCAGTTAATTGTTCTTACCTGTTCAAGCTATGCTAAGAGGGCTGCAAGTTATCTACTAACAGTCAAAGAGTTGTTGCAGATGAAATAATTTCTATCAACATGAATACAAACTGCATACTTCCTTACATTAAGGTAAGACTTTTCATACATCCTTTATTTTGCTTCTGGCAAGTGTACTGTATTCAATGTTAATCATCTTCTCTGCAAATGTAAGTATCAATTCTGGTAATAGTTGATTCTCCTATTATGAGTATCTCACTTCTGACCAGTTCTGGAGAATCTCCACCTTCTAATTGCATAACATCTATCAGTTGCTGCAAAGGAATAATTGCCATCACCATTAGTCTTGTTAATCCCACTATTTTCATTGCTTATTACATTTGCAACCATAAAGTTCTTAGCCACTGGCTTTGGACTTCGACAGCTTGAGCCATGTTGTCAACCTCGGTCTTTCTCCTCTTTTTTTATGCAGAAATATTCTTCAGTCCTTTCAATTTTGATTTCTTCCTTTTCACCTGTCTCTTGTCTTATTTTTCCACCTTCTTTTTTTTTTTTTTTTTTTGCAAAATGATCCATTTTTCTGTAGGCTGAAGGTTTTGTGGTAGAACAGTGTTATCATTTCCTGCAATTTGTACATTACATAACATTGTGGTGTTCTTTTTAGTATGTATTCTCTTTGCATTATACACATTATTCTGTTTATTTTTTCTTCATTGCTATTTGTTGTGAACTTCTTCCTTTCATTCTGTCTTTATTTTCTGCTACATTTTCTGAGTTTTCAAACTACTGAATACTTGTACCTTGCATTCCAAAGTTATCATCAGTAGGATAACTTCTAATAGGTATTGAGTGATCTTTATTGCGACAATAAAACACCTCCTTTCCTAATTTTTTTTATTTGCCCTTTGTCTAATGTTGTCTCATCAGTTCAGTCATTAATATGTATAAATTAATATATGTAACACCAGTTGTCTAAGCCGTGCCAGTTACACAAGTGCAATCATCAGCAGGAGGTCTGGATTTACTACTAATAATGGTAAGCAAGTCATCCAACTTTTTACATAAGGAACTGTCAAAGGAAAAAACTTCAAAGACCAATACACATAAGGTTCAATTATGGCACTTTAATTATTTGCAGCAAGGAGACAACAACATGCAAATACAAGGATTTGTCTAACTACGAACAGGAAGTATGTTCATTCTTATACTATTTTACAAGACATGGCCTTCTATGCTGACGTAATGAAACACAACTTTTAGCATTGTTCTACAGCAGATATTACTTCACATTTTCTGCTGACATGACTAGATTTGTGAGAAACTTTTCAGAAAAACAACCTGGCCTTGGTGACTATTAATCCATTTACAAGCATCTATTGTACAGTGTTACTTTTCAAGGTACTTTTCTAATACAGATACAAGCAAATGCTGATTGCAGTTCATATTTTCAAGTAGGCTTTGTACTAAAAAAAAAAAAAAAACAACCAACGATCGAAAAAACAGCTCCCCTGAATAAAACACCACGATCCACAATATCCAAATCCTTTATTGAGCGAAGTACATAAGCAATAGGTTAAGCGCTTTCATCTACTCAACGTAGATTTCTTCAGAACAACTTACATACTCAATACTACACTTTAAATACTTTCTAAAAGCCCGCCAAAAAAACTAATTATCTAACCAATCAAGCATTCATTAAAATTTAAAAGCACAAAACAACAATCTCATTTTTATCATATAAACTGATGAATTTATAATTAAATAAAATTCATTAATGTAATACTAAAACCTTCATAAATCTGAATGTGATAAAAATCCTTACTAATAAATATAATATATTCCTATATATTAAATTGATAAAATGTATACATGGAACAATGGAATAGAATGATTCGAAGCCGTACAGAAAACAATGACCAATACTGGAATTATGGTCACTAATGGGGTCGTGTATAGTGTAGGGGATTTCAAAATTTACAACTATACAGAACATCCAGTAGATATTGAAATGTTTTCTACTTTTTCTAAAGGTATGAAATATATACCCAGGAGAAAGTTTGACATAGTGGACACACTGGTTGAGTTTTAAAAAATATATGAGGAAGCTCAGTCTGGGTATATTTTTTCAGGAGTCTAACCCTGGAACCACTAATATGAGTGGTCTGAGGAGGAAAAGTACATTTACCCCCCCCCCATGTACAATACTCTTATAAATTTTGAAAAAGTAGTCAGTAAGAAAATTTATGAATTATATAAACATGTACAGAAAGATAGATGTAGAAGTAATTGGAGTTCTACTGACGAGGCTATCATAACTACACTTTGTGATATTTACAATATCAGAATCATGACACCTGACAAAGGGGGAGGTGTAGTCTTGTTTGATATGGACACTTTTATATACAAAGAATATTTGATATTTTGAATACATCAGACCAATATGAGGTTTCCTCGCTAAATCAGATTAATATAGCCCATAGAAGGATTGACTTATATCTGGAAGAGTTTTTATTGGATGAACGTATTACTCAGGATTTATACAACTTTTTAAAGGTTGAATACCCCACTTTAGCAGCTATCACGGGGATACCCAAAGTACACAAAAACATTTATGACCCCCCATTTAGACCTATTATTTCTTGAAGTCATAGCAAAACCTTCCCTTTTGGCAAGGTAGTTGATCAATGGTTAAAACATATTTATCTGAAGATATCACATTTAATCAAAGATTCTTGGGAATTTCTTGGGAAGTTCAAACATGAATTATGGAATATGGATTTACTTTTTGTTACAATTGATATAAAAGATTTATTTTCATGTATACCTAGGACGGAAGGTATGAATAGGTTTACTAACAGTCTGAACAAGCATAGTGGACTAGAATGGGATAAGATATACCTCCTATCTGAATTTATGAACCTGGTTCTTGACAACAACTATATTTTTTTTTGAAGGAGAGTACTGTAAACAAATATCAGGGGTCGCTATGGGAGCAGCATGTGCCCCCATTTATGCAAATATGGTTCTCTTAGATTGGGAGGAGGAATACATCCTATATACACCATGGATGGAGCAAATGGCTTGTTATGTCAGGTATTTGAATGATTTATTTATTTTATGGACAGGAAAGGAGAAGAATCGGATACGATTTATAGAATATATTAATGGAACTACTTCCTATTTACAATTTACACATAATACTAGTAAGATCGGTATCAATTACTTAGATACATACATTTTTAGTGATGGAACTACTTTCCAGTCTACGATATACAGGAAAGACACTTTCTGTAATGCCTATTTGGAATACTCAAGTAATCATCCATATAAGCAGAAAAAAACTATACTGAAAGGGCAATGTATTAGGGCAGCTAGAATGACTTCCAGAAAGGATGACATGATTGAAGAAATGAAATTTATTGGCCAATTGTTTAGTCAAAGGGGCTATCCATCATCAATGGTTAAGGATGTCACTGAATATGTGACTAATGAATGGGGAAATAAATATCCACCCTTATTGGGGAGGGAATTTTCACCACACAATCAGGTTAACAAAAACAAATAGGAGATAATTATCATAAGGCCTATATACTACAGTATGGACAACATGTGGGAGAAATCAGGAATATTCTGGAGACCAACTGGAATATATTAACTTGTGACGAAGGGATTAGTGATAAAATAGGAGATAAACCTGCCTTCGTCTACAAAACAGGGATGAATTTAAAGAGAATGATCGAGGTTAAAACTAATAATCGTTATAATGATGGGAATAAAAGTGTGACAGGGACCAAGCCATGTGGACACTGTAATCAATGCTCATTTATTTTACAGACTGACAGTCTGCATCTGGACAATAACATCAAAAGTAAAATATTTTTCAAAAAAGGAAACTGTCAGACCCAACATATAGTATATCTGGGAAAATGTATGTCTTGTCCTAGTTTTTATGTTGGGAAAACTGACAGACAACGCAATAGAATATATGACCATACATACTGCATTAAGAAGAAGGACAAGAATAATGCATTATATAGGCACCTGGTAGAGAGTGAGGGCTGTAATTCATTCAAATTTGCCATTCTAGAAGTGGTTAGGAACAACCCTAGCGGGTGTGATATCAAATCTATCCTAGGGGAGAAAGAGATTCAATGGCAGATTAGACTGAATTCAGCCAGTCCACCAGGCATCAATGAGTATATTCCCACCAAACCTTTATTAAGAAATTAAACTATGGCATATGAATGAATTAATGTTGTTTGTTAGTCCTTTATGTATACATTTTATCAATTTAATATATAAGAATATATTATATTTATTAGTAAGGATTTTTATCACATTCAGATTTATGAAGGTTTTAGTATTATATTAATGAATTTTATTTAATTATATAATTATTCATCAGTTTATATGATAAAAATGAGATTGTTGTTTTGTGCTTTTAAATTTTAATGAATGCTTGATTTGTTAGGTAATTAGATACTTAGTTTTTTGGCAGGCTTTTAGAAAGTATTTAAAGTGTAGTATTGAGTATGTAAGTTGTTCTGAAGACATCTACGTTGAGTAGATGAAAGCGCTTAACCTATTGCTTATGTACTTCGCTCAATAAAGGATTTGGATACTGTGGATCGTGGTGTTTTATTCAGGGGAGCTGTTTTTTCGATCGTTGGTTGTTTTATTGCTGGATTCCCTGGATACATTCTTGTGAGCAGGCTTTGTACTAATTATCTGTAACTTCTACAGCTGTGTATTTTCTCATGGCACAGCGGAACTTCTTGTCTAAGTTTCATACAAGTAGTATTGTTCTATTCATTATTTTCCTAACGCAAGCAGAAATCACCTGCTTCTCAGTAAATTTCCAAGGCACAAGCAAGATTTTAGCTAACAGTACCAGGTCAGAAAGCAACTGCGGTTTGTACAGATTTATGCAGTATGAAATAGAATAAATGTGTTAACCCTTTTCAAGCTTCTAAATGCACTAAGCATATTGCTAATACACACATTAATACATATTTTTCTAACAGGAACACAGGTAACTAGTGTTATCAGGTGTTACCATTAAATACCATTTACCACACTGTACAAGATATTTGTGCTTTAGCAACTCATTAATGGCATACTCATTTAAGGAATCCCTTTTCAGCTGCAAACAAATAAAGGATGCTGAAAAAAAAGAGATAACCAGTCTCTGTTACCACAGAATTTAGAGAGATTTTAAGTCAACTTCTATGAGAAAAGTCACACAAGCAACATAAAACTAAATATTAGAGTGACATGACATCTTTAGTATTTAATTTGCCATATCATACCAGATGTGCTAGTTAGACATATACTGGATTTCCTTCACACCAGGTGCAAAATTCTGCTCAGTCACACACCTTGTTATAACAAGAAAGATAAAAAAAATGCAAACCAACACAAGATAAGCTTTGAATTCCATGCCATGGTGTTGGAGTAGAAATGAAGCTGAATAAATATATTGTGAAGGCGGCATATAGGTAAACAAATGGAGACATCTGTGAGTAGCACGTCAAGTTGTACAGTATGTTAGAGGCAGCACAAATGTAAAGAGAGTGTCTGTACTTTTTCTTCATCAGTGTCATGGTGCTGGGGCAGCTTATAATTGACAAGAATAACGCATTTGTAACATGGTAAGAGAGGACCACCAAAGTGAAGAGAGATGAACATGTGGTATGGTTTGTGGGTTGTACATAAGTAAAGAGAGCAGAATATCCATTTTGTGGATATCACATAAGTGGAGAAGGCAATATACTTGTTCCATAGTGTTGGGGTAGCACATACATGGACAGAATAGTGCATCTGCTATGATACAGGCTAACAAGTAAGTGCAGAAAATGTGCCATGGTGTGGGGCCTCCTTGAGGTAAAGCTTCCTTGATTTGGGGACAACAGATATGTGGAAAGAGCAGTACATATGTACAGTGGTGTGGGTGTAACACAACTGGAAGAAGAAGAAGAAGGTTTGTGCACTGCTAAGGGTGTATCAAATAAGTCAAAAGGATAACATGTGCAAGTGATGTACCTGTTGCATGTAAGTTGAGAACATTTTTGTTTTGGTGTGGGCTATCATATAAATGAAGATTGTAATATATATGTGCCATTGTATGTGGGTAGTACATATATGGGAAGAGAAGTACACCTTTGCCATTGTTTAAGGGTAGCACATAAGGGAGACAGTAGAAAATCTTTATTGTGGTGTGGGGGTAGTACATAAATGAAGAGAGCAGAATATTTGTACTGTGGTATGGGGATAGTACATAAATGAAGAGTAGAACATCTGTATTGTGGTGTGGGGGTAGTACGTAAATGAAGAGAGGAGAATATCTGTACTTTGGCATGGAGGTAGCACATAAAGAAATAGAGCAGAACATCTGTACTGTGGCATGAGGTTAGTACATAAAGGAAGAGAGCAGAACATCTGTACTGTGGCATGGGGTAGTACATAAAGGAAGAGAGCAGAACATCTGTACTATGGTGTGGGGGTAGTGCATAAATGAAAAGAGGAGAACATCTGTGTTGTGGCATAAGTGAAGACAGCAGCAAGTTTTCATAATGGCTTAAGGGCTGTAATACAATAATGACAAATGTAGTGCAGCACAGCATGCTTTGTCAGTAGCACAGACGTGGAGGGAGCAGCACATCTGTGCTGTGGTGTGGGATAGCACATAAGTGCATCTTTGCCACGGTTGAGGTCTATGTGAAGTACTGTGGAGTTATTTGGTCCACAGTGATTCAAAAAGTCAAACGGCTGCACAGCAGCAAGAATATATATTGTTTTCCCCAAACCAATAATCTGCTAAAAAATCCTACATTGCCTTATGACGTATTGAGCAAATGATTTTGCTATGTAACATGCAACAAACCTTATATTCATCCATAAATAAAACATCTATTACTTCTTTTATTATTAACATTTCATTCACTTGTTTCCTTTAACTCCATATATCCCATCCCTTATCACTACTTCCAAAATTATCCCCATTCCTTTTTGCATTATTTTCATAAAGATTTTATAATTAGTATTCCCCAGTGTTATTGACTTCCAGTTGTTAATATTTTGTCATCTTTCTTCCACATGAATTTAATGACACCAGCACATATCTTTTCATCTTCTATCCCTTCCCCTAATGATTCATTCAGTATTTCCACAAATGGTTTCCCCTGTACTCATTCCCTTATAATATCCATAACTTATCCCATCCAAGCCTGGTCCTGACTCTTCCTTGTTTCACTTTTTTTATAAGATTTTCCAATTTTTTTCATTTCAATTCTTTCTTGTAACTTACATTTTGCTCTATACAAACTTTTTTTTTTTTACTTTCGACTATCTCTTTTGTATGCAGTATTAATGCAAATTTTCTACTACCTCAATATTTTTTTCTTGTTTACATTTTACTACCATATTTCATTTACTATTCTAGTCATCCTTTCCTAAAAGGGTGAAACATCTTCCTTCATTCTCATTAAGAAATATTTCTGTGTACACAGTATTGTCTTCATTTTTCTTTATTGTTCTCATACATTTTTGTTTCTATTTCTCTTTGTCGATTATTTCTTCCATTTCTTTCTCAACATCTTTCAGCATGTCCCAGTTTGGAGTCATCAAGGGCAGATCATGCTTACTCAACCTGGTAGATTTTCTGAAAAGTCACTTAAGCAATGGATGAAGACAAAACAGCAAATACCTCATACCTGACCTGGTCAAAGCTTTTGACACAATTCCACACTTTGGCATAGTAGAAAAGCAAAATATACTGGGAATAAACCCTCTATGTCACCCATTGGATTTGACAACTGGCTCACAGAGAGGATTCAGATAATCAGAATAGGAGAAGTTGCCTCCAAAAAGAGACCAGTCACCAGTGGAGCCCTGCACCCCCCTCCCCAGGTCCTGTGCTGGGACCTCTCCTGTTTGGCATCTACTTCTCTGAAGTTAAAGCCAATACCAATGGGCTCTGACTGGCTAAGTTTACTGATGATTGTAAGCTGGAACATTCACTGAATCCCAAAATGACTTTACCATCCTGTAGGAAGATTTGTCTCAAATAAATAACGGGCACCAGAATCATGGACTGAAAAAAATGCCAAAAAATCCATTATTGTAGACTTTGGGAAGTTGTCTACCTTGGGTAACTACCTCACTGACAATATGCCCCTAAGAGTTGACCCATTTGATTGGGATTTAGGAAGTTAGGTGGACAGAGACCTAACTTTTGACTAAAATGTGTCCATTATTGTAAGAAAATGCTTCTATATTGCACAGATTAGAAACAAAGTTTTGTGAATAGATTTAGGGATGTCATTGTTTGTCTTTACTCAGCCCTCATTAGGCCAACCATTGAATGTAATGCCCCCTTTGGCATGTATTTGTCCGGATGCATGCAATGACTGGAATGCTTACAGAGATACCTTACTAAAAGGATACAAGGCCTTAACAATATGTCCTACTTGGATTGTCTCAAAGCCCTCTCACTATACTCTTTATCCTACAGACTGCCTGACATTCACTACATCCTCCAACCCAATACTGATGGATTTAATGCACATCAGCAAGTTACAAGGCATCAAAAATACTCAGTCTAGGGATCTAAACTTCTTCTGCAACATCAAGATAATGCTTCAGAGGGACAGGTATATCTCACAGAGGATACCGCTGCTCTGGAACAGACTCCCCACCTGTATAAAAGTTCATCCCTGTCCGTATTCAAGTGTAGCTTGAACTAGAATCTATTGATGTAAAACCAAACATTTACCCCAGCACCCATACTACTAATGGGCAGAGGCAGCTCCCAAATACTTTATACCATGCATGGGTCCCCCTCATATTATCTATGGTATGATCCCAGTTATTCTCATTAGGGGTGATATATCTATATCTCTATATATCTATATCTATCTATATACATATATAGGTTTACTGTCAAACTCCCGAGGTTACTTACCTCGACTATTCACATTTCCGACCTGGAACAATGAAACAGCATTATGCCAGTTGCTTAGAATGTCGATTCTTTTGGAGGAAAGAATCGACATTCGACCCCTCACCATCCAGAAAAAAAATCCATTTGGCAGGGGGGCAAGCCCCCATGCACTCGCCATGTGTGGGGTGTGCTCTCCACACCCGCTACTGCTTATATATTCTAACTCCAAGATCACACTACAGTGAGGAAAAGGTTAATTTTCCCAATCCCCACTGTAGTACGATGCACTTCAAAATACCAATGCTCCAAACTGCGAACACAGTCTCCGTATCGACGTTTGAAAGTTGACAGGAATTGTGTTCACAGTTTTGCCTCTCTGCCGCTCTCTGTTCTTCCGTCTCACTGTCGAGATAAGCCATCTCAACATTTTGATTGTAAACCATATATATATATATATATATATATATATATATATATATATATATATATAGATAGATAGATATATTTATAAAATAAAATTATTAAACCATGGGATGGATAAGGCCAGTCTCTAACGAAATGGAATAGGTTAATTTGAAGAAAAAAAAAAAAAAAAGGAAAATTGGCTAAGCTTAGCCCAGTACTTACCTATGAAACTTAAACAGGCACACAACTCCAGGAGGACATATTTCCATAAGAATAATGTACTTGACTAAGATGAGAGACAAAAAAATATAAGAAATGGAAGCGGTTGTAGTAAAACTTTGAAAACTTGAAATAAACAAACTGGACAGACAAATTAAACATAATGTGAAACAAGATTAAGAAAAGTTTGAAGAAAATGTATTAGTAGATAATGTGAATAACAGAAAACCATTTCCTACCATAAGATGTGGTAGGAATAAGACATGCAAATTGATAATTTTTTTCTCAGACAAAACAGATTATAGAAATATTTGCAAAATCTTATGCAAAGCAGTTTGGCTCCACAAAGGAGGTGATAAATTGTCCTAGTAACATACAAGTAACCTTTAATACTGAAACCAAATTAGACTATATTGAAAAAGAGCTATGCAAACTGGACCCAAACAAACAACAGGGAGTAGGGGGAATTAGTACTAATTACCTTGAAACACTTTGGCATGAACTTACAATACCATTATATCTGTTAATTACTAGGTGATTTAAATATGGGGAGATGTTCAAGATTGCAAAATAATGGAGATGGTTATGTTGGATAAGTTATTGTCAGAAATAGAAAGGCTGGGAATTAAAACCATATATCAGCATTCATATTTTAAACAGATCTATAACAACCTGAAACATGAAATTATATAACAATGTTGTTGTTGTGTCTTTCGGCTTATCCCAGTTAGGGGGCGCCACAGCGGAACTCCGGCCCGCTAATGTTTGGTAGTGGATTTTTACTTGCCGAGTTACCAGCCCTGATGCACAACCTTCAACAAAGGCACGCCCATTCACGCATGCCTCCACACAGAAGATGCTCTAGCTGAGAATCGAACGGGACAGCGTCTTACTGTGAGGTGACAACACTACCACAGCACCACTACCGCGGATATTAAATTATATAACAATGTAACAGCTATAAATAAAAAATTGTGTTGTGATATAATTTATATGTATGTAACTTTAGCATTTTATAAGATCATATCCAAAACATTGATCAAATAATTAGAACAACTAAGAATTAATATGGACATGAGGACAAATAGGACATAGATTCATGTATTCATAGATTGTTACTAGGCTAATGACCTGGAGGGGGGTCTTTCTAAACCTACCCAAGTTTTCCCAATGGAATACTAATGTCTTGTGTCCAAATAGGACATTGAGGGCCAAGCATTTGAAAGGTTTCTTTGTCCATAATGGACATGGGTGCCAGGCCTGGTGTAAATGTCCTATTCCCTATCTACTGGTCTAGATTGTGTTTGAATTGACTAATAGATGAACTCAGCTTCAAATGGATGGGAAGCTTGCTCCATGGGAGGTGTAGACTCTGAGACACACATCTGTTTCTCCATCATGTTCTGTTTTTGTCACAGACAAAGTTCAGGTCCCTAGACCTGTTATTTCTGGTACATTTTGACTTACAAATATACAGGAGATTCATAAATGTGGACTTTGCAGATGCCTTGTAAGCCAGACAAAGCTCACCCCTCAGCAATCTATAGGAGACTGAGTGTAGAGGGAAAGGGCTTTAAGGTGTTATCCATAAGGCAGGTTTGTTGCACCTTGTGTTATTTTTGTAAGGAACCTCTGAGTTCACTCTAGTTGTTGCATTTGCCTGGTCAGGTACATACCCAAAGGGATTATTGTACTCTATGATTGGTCTGATAAGGATGGAGTACAGTGGGATAATGACCTCTTTGTTCCTAGGTGCCATGCCGTTACTTATAAGTTGCACAACATAAAATGATTTCCCACCACTAGTTCCCTGACCACTGGGTTGACTCTAGGAGTGTATCATCAACATGGTAATTAGCTGGGAGGGTTGACTTTCCCAAAGGGTACAATTATGCATTTCTTAGCATTGAGTTTAAGGCCATGGCTTTGGCACCATTTGTTAGTCAGAGATCGACCTTCTTGAAGAATGCTAGTGTCTGCAGGGGAGTTGATGGTAACTCCCAGCTTGCAATCATCTGCAAACTTAAGTCAGTCATAAACCTTCAGCATTTGATTCCATTTCAGAGAAATAGATGACAAAAAGGAGTGGCCCCCATAATGAGCCCTAGGGGACTCCATTAGTGACTGGCCTCTTTGTGGAGGTGGCCTTATCTGATTATCCTATCAATGAGCCAGTTGGCCATCCTGAGAGTGATAAAAGGGTTTGTACATACATTAGTGAGCTTGTCTATAATGCCTGAGTTGGGACATTATATCAAAAACCTTGGACAGGTCCAAGTAAGCTGTGTGCTCAGTCTTACCTTCATCCAATGCTTTGGTGACCCTCTCAAAAAAAGTCCACCAGATTTAATAGGCAAAACAAAAGGGAACTGTGATAGGTCCAGCATTTGCATATTACCTATGTCCTCATGTATCATGTCCATGATGATTCTTTCCATGGCCTTACATCACTATTGCTGACACCCTCACTGAACATATATCCACTACTCGGGCTTCTTTTAACCTAGTTGAAACCTGGCTCTCAATAAATCAGCTGATAATGAATCCAAAGAAAACAAAACTCTTACTTTTCTTACCCAAAAATCTCAACCACCTTAAACATACCTTCTCTATTCAGTCTCTCAACAACAGTCCCATAGATGTAGAGTCAAACACAAAACTCTTAGGGGTCATTATAGATGAACAACTTAAGTTTGACTTGCATGTCAATAACTGTATTGAGAGGACTCACTTAAAACTCGGCCTCCTGTATAGAAATAAAAAAGTTTCTTACTAACAAAGCTAAGGTTACTCTCTCTTATGCTTACCTCCTACCAAGTCTACTGTATAGCTCACAAATGCTAACAAACCTCATCTCCTCCCATCTTACTAATCTTGAATCAGCATATAATAAAGTAGCTAGATCTGCAGCAAACCACACATGCAAATCCCATCACTGCCTCTCACTAAAATACTTAAACTGGCTAGAATTAGCACATCAGATTCTCCTGACTCATCTCCTAATTATTCACTCTATGCTATACCAGTCTTCCTACTGCCCTAGCTTAGTTCCTCTTACTCTCCCATCAGATCCCTGCATAGCTCTGACCATGATCTCCTTCATATCTATAAACCTGAGACCAAAATGGGCAGCAGCCTCTATAGTATCAACTTACCATGTTTTGGAATAGTCTTCCATTAGAAATTAGATCCCTCAATAAACCGAATCAATTCAAAGCAGCCACCAAGGAATACTTAAAAAGACACTGGCTCTGTTCTTGCATTCACCCCTCTTAACTCTCCTTTTATGCTAAGCTGATAGTTTTTCTGCTTACATACCTCTTATTGAGTGATAACCGTCTTTTCCTCCTCTTACACTTGCTATTTCTTACCAAGAGCAGTAACCTTCTTAAGTTTTACTATAAATAATCTTTCACTTCCCTCCTTCATCCATATTACACAGTAACAGTAAACATCAGAGAATGACTCTTCTTACTGCTTCATAGACTACATTGTATTTCCTTGAGTTATTGTCATATATATTGACTTGTATTGTAATTCGTTTTTTTTTTCTTCTTGCCTTTATATTCTTAGTATAATGCTTTCTGCTATTTAATGTTATTTCAATGTAATGTCTATTTGTGGAGCTTTTCTCCCCAGGCCTCCACTGAAAAAGGGCTACTATTAGCTCAGTCAGACATTCCCAGTCAAGAAATGTAAAATAAAATAAATAAGTAAATATGAGTCTGGTAAGACTTATGGGCCTGCAGTTACCTGGATCAGTGGTTGGACCTTCTTTATGCAGGGGAATGACTGTAGCCACTTTCATTCCATGGGTGCCAAACCTGACTGTAGGCTTCATGTTGAAAAGGGATTTAAGTGGACCAGAGAGGTCATATTTCCCTCAGCTGACCTCCTTCCAGCTGAATTTCTGCAAATGGCAGCTGGAGTACTTGCTTACCCTATCTCTATCTTAATTAATAGAACCATCACAGAATGCGCTATACCAACTCTTTGGAAGGTCTCAATCATTATACCTCTACATAAAGGAGGAAGCTCAACTAAACTCTCTAATTTCCGTCACATAGCTCTACTTTCTCTTTTAGCTAAAATCATGGAGAGATGCATACACCGGCAACTTCTCCAGCATCTCCTCCAAAATAATCTTTTAGCCAACTGCCAGCATGGTTTTAGGCCTTTTCATAGTACTACTACTGTCATTCTCTGACTCAATTAATAAAAATAGAAACGACAACTTACTCACCTCTGCCCTCTTTCTAGACATCGCCAAAGCCTTTGACATGGTGAATCATCACTTAATGATAGATATACTTACTTCACTTTCAGTTGAAACTCAGGCAGTCAAATGGTTTCAATCCTATCTTAGAAATAGACAACAGACAGTCCTCTGGGACAACAGCCTATCCACTCTACTCTTTATCTCGCAGGGAGTCCCACAAGGCTCTATCTTGGGGCCCCTCCTCTTTTCTGTTTTTATCAATGACCTGAAAACATCCGCACCTCAAACCACCTGTATTCAATATGCCGATGACTCGACCCTAATCTGCGCAGCAACACCTTTTGCTGAACTTCAGTCTAATACCCAAAAATATTTACTTTAGTTGAAAACTGGTTCTCCAAAAGCTGTCTCCTCCTTAACCCAGAAAAAAACAAACTTCTACTGTTTACCCCTACCCAGAAGTCTCCCTCTATTGATTTCACAATTACATCAAATAATGGCACTGTAATTGTACCAGACTCAACTACTAAACTCTTAGGTGTAACAATTGACCATAACCTCAACTTTGACTCACACATAAACTCAATCATCAAATCAGTGAATAGAAAACCGGGATTCCTCTATAGGCTAAAACCATTCCTAACACCTATAGCCAGGACTACTATTGCCCAAACTCACCTAATTTCCACGCTTCTCTATGCCTCCTCAATTTTTACAAATCTATCTAAAAATAATCAAAATAAGCTGGCCACATCTTACAATAACATTGCCAGATTTGCCACTGGGTCCTCATTCCATACTCACCATTGTCAAAATCTACGTAAACTAGGATGGTTGGAACTGCAAAACCAGCTTCTTTTTCAACAACTAACCATCACCCACAAAATCTTGCATCATCCTACAAATACTGCCATTCTCTGTAACTTGATCAACCCCTGTAAAAATCTAAGTACCCTATGCTCAGCCAATAAATTACTAGCCACAACCCTAAAATCCAATAACAAATCAGGTGATTCTCTATTTACTAACACCATGGGAATCCTTTGGAATAAACTTCCAAGTAATCTTATATCCCTTTCATCTACTCCTCTGTTCAAAAAGCATCTAAAAACCTTCCTTAATTCACAATGGCTGTGTCCATGCACTAATCCTGGCTGAAACTCTTTATGTCACGACTAATCTTTCTTGTTTACTAAGTTTTCTGCTTTTAACTCTGTTGTCAAAAGTGTCTTTTTTGTCTTGTACCTATTAAGCTATATACCTAGTTATATCTCCTTCCCTCACTGCTGTTTCTTTTGTTATGTAATGTAAATAAGCCTAACTTGTAGGGTTTTTTTTTTGTTACCATGTATAACCAATTGTTGATTAGTATCCCCTTATGTCTATAGTTACTTATGTATATTAGTTGTATCCAGCTGCTGTGGAGCTTTTCTCCCAGGGCCTCTACTGAAAATGGACATATATCCAGCTAGACTAGCCCGGTCAACAAATGTAAAATAAAATAAATAAATAAATACATAAAATTAAACATCCTGGGATGTTATCAGGGCACACTGATGCAGTGTTTTTGGCCTTGAAAAATGCATTGATGACGTCTTCCCAAGTAATGGTTGGAGGGATTGTGGTATGCAATACTTCCTTTGGACTATTGGGGAAGAGTGAGGGGAGAAATTTGAGCTGTGCCTGTCAGCCAAAAGCTTGGCAATGGCCATGGTTTATTCCTTTTTTAATTTCTCCAAGTCTTTTGGGTTTCTAATACCATCATGGGAATTGACCCCATCACTAAGTCAAAGTACGATTAAAGTTCATGAATTAGTACTGTTTCAGTCTTTGATGGCAGCCAGAAGTGCTCTTCGCAGCACCTGCAATGTGCCCAGTAATGACTCCTTTGGCAATTCAGAGTTACATGTATTATAACTATCTGATCCTTCTTCTTATATTTTTTCTTTTCTTTTTTTGTCACATTTAGTTGTTGAATGATTTTTATCTACTTGTGGTTTGATTTTCATTCCTACTTGATGCCAATATGCTTCTGTTAGACTAAGCAGGGAAGTCATCTTAAATTTATTCTCCTCATGTTTCAAAACTTTCACTGCATTTGGGTCTTGTGAGGTCAGCAGATGTGTGCAATCCCATGATTGCAGATCTATACATGTAATCAGTTTCAAGCTGGCTCATACCTCCTACGGAATGGGGAATATGTAATCTTGGTATGCACTGATTTTTATCATTATTTCATGAGCATGAAACATCCTTATTGTTTTCCTATCTAATCTATCCAACACTTTTTGGAGCGGTCAGTCACTCCAAAACTGTAAGTTAGGACAGGATGAGCAAATTGGTTTATAGCCTGAATTTTGTTCTTCAATGTCAATACTGTTTTCAGAATTAAGTCTTCTAAAATATTCCTTACTAAATTTTATTCACATTTGTTCAAGTTTTATTGTTGATCCTTCAATTCTAAAACATTTATACACAACCTCTTGCTCAATATCACATTCCTGTCACAGAGGTTTTCTTGGTGCTGCAGCTTTCCTGCTTTGAAGGTTGCTTTTGCACATTTATCAAGACCAAATGACATTCTTATATCATCTGAAAAAGTTTTAACTACTTGCAGTTGTGCTTTCAATTCCTCGTCTGATGAGCTATATAATTTTAAATCATTGGCAAAGAGAAGATGAGAAGTTTTTACAGTTTGTTGTTTTCTAGGAGCCAAAATATAGTCATGGCCTAATCTGTCAAGTAGCTTAATGGGTTAAGGGCAAGACAAAATAGCAGTGGTGACAGGGATTCACCCTATAATATCCCCCTTTGAATTTTTATCCCTGGAATAATAATTTTCCCTTTATCATGGCTTAATTGCAAAGTGGTCTGTGACTGTTTCATGGTCACTGTAATGTAATCGATCAGTGTAGGGTGTATCTTATACATTTTTAAGCACTCTTTTATCCATGAATGTGGGTTACTGTCAAATGCGTTTTTTGTAGTCAATGCATGACATACTTAGATTCTCCATTATGACTTTATTTAGCAACAGATTATCCTTTGTCCCATACGACTTTGTTTTATTACCTTTTTATTCTATTGCCATGATTGAATTTTCTTCTAAATGACTATAAACTCTGTCAGCATCAAGTCTGGTGTGTAATTTATATTTTGTTGGAAAGCAAGTTATTGGTCTATAATTTTTAGGATAACTTGCAGGTTTACTCTTAAGTAGGAGCATTGTTTTTCCTGTTAGCAAGGTTGGTATCTTTTTGGGGTGCATGTATAAATAGTTCTTACTCATGGCTAAATCTTCATGCAAAGATGTTAATACATTTAGCCAGAAGTTAGGTACTGCATCTGGGCCTAAGGTTTTTCAATTGGAGATTTTTCTTAACTTTCTTTCAACCTGTCTGGCCATTACTTTATCCCATTTCATATCCTGTACCATTGAACTTCTTATTCTTTCTTTATGTCTTCTGTCCATTTAGCATCTTTATGTTCCACAGGATCTTCATAGATATTTCTCCAAAATGTATGTATCTATTCTTTTTTTGGTGGTGTTTCAATTCCTTTTGCCTTGTTTCCCAATTCTGTATAGAACTTTTGGGGGTCATCATTAAATTGCTTATTTTGTACTTTGCCTTTATATTTATCTATGTATCTTCTAGGTTTTTCTGTCTGTGCTGAGGTGTTTAGTTTATTATTTGCAATAGTGCAAGATAGATACTGATCCATTATAAAACTGCACATTGTTTTTATCACATCTGTCTGAGTATTTTTTTGATCTGTTCCTTCTTCTATACTCTCCTAACAGTGACACTTCTTGTCTTAATTGCTTTATAGTTTTCTCTGTTCAATACTTCCATGATGTTATTTGATTTCTCCCCTTCCTTTCCCTTGCTACCCTATGTTCTTGTGGTAGAACTTCATTAGTTATTAATTTAACAGCACAGTAATATATCCTGTTTACTTCTATTATATTGCATGGATCTCTATGGACAGTCCTAATTACTGTGTTCATTTCAAACTTCTGGCTTTCTGGGTTTTATTGACCTTCTGTAGTCTATTTCTTTCATTGATTTTAATATGTCTACCTCTATTAAATCAAGCAACTCTTCTCTTAGCTCATTTTCTTCTATACTGAGGGCACATTTTTTGTTCTCCACTTCCTGCGAGCATTCTATAGAATGTTCCATAGCATCTTCCTCTTGGCCTATTGTCTTCAATTTCATCCTGCGTCATCTGTTGCTCTGTCATATGGGAACTCACTGCCAATCATTCCACAACATTGACTGAGTCAGAGTTGCCACAGTTTCCTATTCCTTCCCTTGCTGTCCAGCTTTAAGTGAACGTTTATACTGGTTTCCTGTGGAAAGCTCCAAAATTTCTTCATATGGCAACTGATGAGTTGCATCCTGTTCCACTGGTGTCTCCTTAGTTTGGATGTCCATTGCTCTATCCTGCTGTGGTGCTTTCTGAGTTAGATTTTCTACACTAAAGCCTTCATTTTGCAGATACTCCATAACCTCAGTTTCTATTTCTTTAACTTCTCCATTAATTATCTTCTTTTCTACTTTTCCTCTTTGTCATCTTACTTTTTGTATTTTAAACTTTTCCATACCCAGATTCCTTTGCCTGTATTTCTCTTCAGATATCGTTGGTGCTGCTCCTTTTGATATATTGATTAGTTTTGTTTTTTCCTTTGCATAGATATTAGACCATATTAAATCTCTTTTTCTTTTCCATGTCCATATTTCTTCTTCAGATGTCTCCTGATCTTCCTGTTTCTCCTTTGGAGACTCATTCCATCATGCTGTGATGTAACCTATGTTAGACCTTCTACTCCAAGGGCCACATTCAAGAAAGCCTGGACTAAGTGTACTCAATAAAATTCCTATCACATTTTTGTGCTTTCTTATTGCTCAGAAAGATTACACCAAGTATACATCTAGTCAACACTTTGTGGTAACCTTTATATATCCTTGTCAGTATTTAAAGCTGCAAGAATATCACTAGGAAAACAAATCACATATTTTCCTCCTAATTTATATCTGTGTTGCCTGTTCACTCAGAACACTGTATACTTAGTGCAGGCTTTATTGAATCTGGCCCCAAATCCATCACTTCACAGGCAGTCCATAACTTCAACTTCTATTTTTTAACTTCTACTTAACTAGTCTTCTTTTCTACATTCACTCTTTGTGATATTATTTTTTTATTGTGAAATTTTCCACATCTGGATGCCTTTGCCTGTATTTCTCTTCGAATATCTTTAGGGCTGCCTTTTTGTATTGATTAATTTGGCGTTCTCCTTTGCATACATATTGCACCATTTCAAATCTCTCTTTCTTTCTCATGTCCATATTTCTTTTTTATGCTTTTCAAAAATCTGTAGGTTTTGTTGTTTATATTTTCACACTTTCTCAGATGCTTCTTTTTCCAAACAGATCACATTTTCTTGGTCTATATAATGTTTTTCAAAAATCTGTTGTATTAGTGAACACAAATTTTTATTTGAAGCTTCAGGCATTTTTTCTTGTAGAAGTATTTTCTTTCCATGCCATGGTTCAGTGTGGGTGATGTTATTTATAGTAAGTTCTGCACATTGTTGTGTATTTCCTCTGAGGTTATAGATATAGCTGTAGAAGGCTTTCATTTGTCATTTGCCTGAGAAATTATTTTTTTCTTCAAATTTAGCCTTTGAAGTATTCATTAACCCTGTTAGCTGCCTATTTAGATTGGTCAGCGGCTTTTAGTATGTATGGCTTTGTTCCTGCTACACTTGGCCAATATTTTTTTCTTTTGCTGTATAACTGACTGACATTATGATTCCACCAGGGTGGCTTGTTTTTTGAGTTTGGCTTATTCTTAATGAGTGGGCACAGTTCACTTTATACAAGTATTAATATGGCTGTACAGAGATTTTGTAAATAGCTCAACATATGCTATGGTGTTTTCTGGGTTTGGGGGGGTAGTTGGAATTTAGCCAAGGTGCCACTTAGTACAAAGAGGTTAGCCTTGGAATAGTTTCTAAAGGTTTTTGGTTTCACTGGATTCCTAGATTTAATTTTTATTTCAAGCAATAGTGCGTTATGGTCAGATCTGATTACACTGGGTAAAAAACATCACCCCCCCCCACATGTTCACATAATTAGGACTGTTCATATAGATTCATGCTGTATACCAGAAGTAAATAGGATATACTACTGTGCAGCTAAATTAATAACAGATGAAGTCTTACCTAAAAAAACACGAGGTAGTAGGGGAATGGAATGGGAGAAACTGCTTGTCATTATGAAAGTACTGAATAGAGAAAACTATAAAGCAATTAAGACAAGAAGTGTCACTGTTAGAAGAGTATAGGAGAGGGAACAGATCAACAAAAATACTCAAAGATATTTGTGATAAAATCAATGCACAGTATCCGAACAGATCAGGATCTATCATGCGCTATCGCAATTAATAAACTAAAAATATCAGCACAAGCAGAAAAACTTCTCATCTTTTGTTTGTCAATGATTTAAAACTGTAAAGTTCATTAGATGAGGAACTGAAAGCACAACTGCAAGTAGTCAAAACTTTTCAGATGATATAAGAATGTCATTTGGTCTTGATAAATGTGCCAAAGCAACCTTTAAAGCAGGAAAACTGCAGCACTAAGAAAACATCAGTTTGGGACAAGAATCTGATATAAGAACTTCTGCAAGAGGGAGTGTATAAATATTTGGGAATTGATGAAGGCTCTACAGTAAAACATGAATAAATGCAAATAAAACTTACTAAGAAATATTTTAGACGACTTAAATACTTAAAACAGCATTAGCCTCTAGGAACAAAATCCAAGCTATAGACCAGTTTGCTCTTCCTGTCCTAACTTAGAGTTTTGGAGTGATTGACTGACCCCAAAAGGTATTGGATAGGTCAGACAATAAAACAAGAAGAATACGTCATGCTCATCACATGATTTATAAAAATTAGTGCATACCAAGAGTATATATTCCCCATTCTGAAAGAGATATGGGCCTCCTTGAAATTGATTACACGTATAGATCTGCAATCGTGGGACTGTATACATATCTGCTGAACTTACAAGATACAAATTTAGTGAAAGTTTTGAAACATGAGGAGAATAAATCTAAGATAACCTCTCTGCTTAGTTTAGCAGAAGCATATCGGCATCAAGCGGGAAAGGAAATCATACCAGAAGCAGATAAAAATCAGGCAGCAACTGAATGTGCCAAAAAAGAAAAGAGAGAATATAAGTTGAATGATCAGATGAGAAAGCAAGAGATGTGGAAAATGCATATAGTTACAAGTATAGAAAATTCTAGGAACAACCTCATGTTAATCAGGATCGAGCACAGGAATGGTTAAGGAGAGGTGAATTTAAACCAAAAGACAAGATTAATATTGGCAGCTCAAGATAGTGGACTACATACACATTGGTTTACACAGTTCATTGGACATGTGGGAGAAACAGTATAACAGAATTTTGTATAACAGAATTGGAAACAGTCACACACCTCGTTGCTGGTTGTGATAAACTAATGGCAGAAGGACTGTACTCTGAAAGACATAACAATGTGGCAAGACTGTTGCATTGGGGATTGTGCAAACATTATAATACTGAAGTAGCTGAAAAGCACTGGAAACATGAGCCATAAAGCATCATAGAAAATGATGGTTTATAACACATGAGATCATATATTACCAACAATTCAAAAAACAGATGCAAGAAAATCAGATATAATAGTCTGTGAAAAGAAGACAAAAGTAGCATTAATTATTGAAATTGCTACACCCAGTGACTACAGTGTGTCTTGTGTACAGAGAGACACAAAGTCATAAAATACCAGGATTTTCAGGCACAAACGCAGGCAACGTGGAAGAAGAATACTCAGTTCCAATAGTAGTAGGAGCAATGGGTCTTACAAAAAAATAGTTTACAATCATATGTTACTGATACATGTAACTGCATATGACTTGCAGGAGGAGTCATTACTTGGCACATTCCGGGTACTGCAGAGTACTTCTGGCTAACATCAAAGATTGAAACAGTGCTAATTTTATGAACTTTAATCATACTTTAACTTGGGAATGGGGTCCATTCCCGTCATGGTATAAGAAACCCAAAAGACTTGGAGAAATTAAAAAAAAAAGGTTATATAGGAATGAGAGGTGTATTTATTTGCTCTCCTGAGAGAGTAGCTGATGCATGGAATAAACTACCAAATTATATTAAAGCAAGTGCTAGTTTAGATATTTTTAAGAACAACCTGGACACTTATTATGGGAATAACTGTTCTGGTATATTGGCAGGCTAGAAGGACATTATTGCTGAGTATGAAATATTTGTATGTATGCATGCAACAACTGTCTCCACATGTGTTGCTATCCCATAGTGATGTAGATGTACTACTGTGTCTACAGATGTTCTACCCCATACCTTGGTGTGAATGTTCTATTCTCACCAATTATGCGATATTCCTATACCATAGCATTGATGCACTGGTCTCTTTACTTTTGTGCTACCCCAACACAACTGTATAGATGCACTATTCTCTCGCTCTACTAATGTGTTACCTCCTACTTTAAAACAGATGTACTACTCTTTTGACATACATACTTCCCTCAATGCTCATTCCACATGGGTGGTACGGCAGAGATGTACTACTGTTTCCACTTATTTCCTACCCTGAACACAATTTTCCAGTTGGACTGTTCCATACAGTTAAGTAACTCAGGTTCTAGCACAGATGAACTATTCTGTTCACATACATGCTAATCCACACCGTTTAACAGATGTGCACCACATTCCACTTATGTGCTTGTAGCACATCATGACATAGATATGCAACCGTCATACACTGGTGCAAATGAAGTTCTTTCTAGTGTTAGCCTCCCACAATATCACAGATACACTACACACACCACTTCTGACTGCACGCTATGGAACAGATATACTACTCTCCACACATATGTATTACCACCATACCATGGTACAAATTTGCTATTTCTTCCACTTATGTCCTAACTCACACCATAGCACACATATTCTACTGTCTTTACTTATGTGATACCTATACACAGTGGCACAGGCCTACTTCCAACTCTACTTATGTGGTATTTCCACAGCATGACACAGATGAAACTCTACTTATGTGGTATTTCCACAGCATGACACAGATGAACTACTCTCTCCAATTATGTACAACCTCACTGTACCATTTACATGTTACCACCATGCTGTGTCACAGATGTAGTGTTTTTATCACATAGGCTTTCCCCCACACCACTGCACATATGTTAGACACTTTGTACTTGTATGTTACCCGCACACCATGGCACAGATCTACCACTCTCTCCATCTGTGTACTATACCCACACCATGACAGAGATGTAAAATGTTTTCCACAAATCTGATTACACCACACAATGGCACAGATAAAGTTTGTGTGGTACCCTGACATCACGCAAGTGTATGACTTTCTTCACTGAAGTGACAGGCATACTACTCGTTCACTTATGTATACCCCAATACCATAATACAGATGTACTTCTGTCTCCATGTCTATGATACCCCACCATCATAGTACAACTTTACCACTATCTTCACTTACATGC